>NW_009217404.1:0-38312 GCF_000690835.1 Fulmarus glacialis
GAAGTGCCTCTCGCCTCCCCAGGGTGAGCCAGGGCTGTACGGTACCCTCGGTGGCGTAGGCTGTGCTGAGGAAACGTGCAGGAAATAAACCCGAGCAAGGCCAAGGCTGAGGAGGAAGAAACTCCCAGCGCCAGGGGAAGGTCTCAGGGTGCTGGTGCCTGGGTGTAGCCGCACCCGCCCGCCCCTGGGGAAGAGCAGAGCTGCCGGTGTGGGACCGGAGGAGCCCTGTGAGGGTGAGCGTCCTGCCAGGGGAGAGGGGTAGCGGCTGAAGGGTGGTCATCCTTGGGGGCAAATGACAGTGTGAACTCTGTTATTAACGAGGCTTTTCATATTTGTTAGATAACTTGGACTATTAGGTTGTTAAAGGATTAATGGGACTAACAAAGTTCTTAGCACTCTCTCTAGATATATACGTACACA
This sequence comes from Fulmarus glacialis, assembly GCF_000690835.1. NCBI lineage: Eukaryota > Metazoa > Chordata > Aves > Procellariiformes > Procellariidae > Fulmarus > Fulmarus glacialis. The sequence goes on from NW_009217404.1 coordinate 421, forward strand.
AAAGCATATACTAATGTTTTTATACTAATGCAGATTCAATGGTAAGCATGTGGTTTCTTTCCTTTATCCCATGTTAAGACTCTTTAGTTCAACAGGCCTTGTGGCTCAGGGCAGATTTTCATTTTACACCCAGAAGCCCTGTGCAGTCCCCGCTCCTGATGCCTTTCTGAGGGCTTGAGATACACTAGAAAAGAACCAAAAAAGTTGCCAATAACCACATTCCATTTTTTTTTCTAAAGTTAGTTTAGTCACAGTGAAGAACACTAACAGTCCTTGTGAATGTAGACTTAACAATATGTCAAGAAATAATGAAAATCATGTACAGAAATGCGTTTTTAAAAAACCAATTTTTTTAGGCTCTCAAGAAATTTTGGCCATCGTGATTTCTTAGGCTTCAGATTGACAGTGTGTATGTCTAAACTGGCTAAGCTTGTTGGTTTAAGTGCATACCCTACCTGCATTCCAACCCTACGTGGGAAGAGGTGTTTCATGTGTACTAGTCCTCACTACACGTTCAATTCCATAGGAAGAAAATCTTGATGCCTGTGCCACAAGAGAGGCACAGCACACTCCCAGCGCCTGCATGATTTGGAAACTAAAATTCTGCAGTGTGCTGGAGCATGTCTTCTCAGGTCAGTCTAAACATATGTAAACTGAACATGTCTACCAAAATAGGTATTGTCTCTGGGAGAGATATAACTCCATACTGTTAGAAAACACTGTGTCCTTCTAAACACTTTTGAAATGTGCTTTACTTTGATTAATTATCAAAATAATTTTCTCAGGCTGTGTCTGTACAGTATCCAGGCCAAGAATAAATTCCTGGCCTCCAGATGAAATGACGCAGTGTGGCTCGCAACCTTGTTTCTCATTGCCTCCTGTTTTTGTAGTGGCCATCTCCAGTCTGCATAATCCACATCTCCTCTGGAGCTCTTGGGGCAGATCTATGGCCTTACAAAAAGGATTTTTTTTTAAATTTTTCTATCGCAAGGGCTTGAAATAGTTCTAGAGTTATCCCCAGCATCATTATATTAAATAATATTTAGGAGTTGTGTGATATGTATTCCGTGCCTTGGAACCTGGTGTGAGAGGATTTTGAGGCTATAAAGCCTGCTGAGACAGTATTGGAGAAGTGTAACAGCACAGAGCTAAACATGGTGTGGTTATATTCATGTTACCTATAGGGAGCAATACCTGGAGCAGACTGTCCCCAAAACTGTGATCTGATTTGTCTTGTAAGGAACTATTTGGTTAGTTCTGAAAGAGAACTTTGAAAAAATATATATGCAGATTCATAATCAGCACACCAAGACAATCTGGGAAGGTAAATTATCTGAAAAAAAAGAGCACAACTTAAAAATATATACTTTAATTTCCCAAACTGCCAAACTAAAAGAAAGAAAAAATAATAGCTGCCTGAGTCCTGAGCATCAAAACGCAATCTTCAATCAGAAGTTATAAAGAATTAAAGACCTGAGGTAGAAGAGACCGTTGTAGGTGCAGAGACCATTGAAAGCATGATGAGAAGAAATTGAATATATTCAGCTAGATTATCATATTTTACAGACATGAAAAAAATAAATTGGAGGATTCCCTATTAGTAATATAGAGTTGTATATTTCTTATTTCTTATGCACTCCAATAGAAGGTATTTATGAAAGCACTGGCATAGTTTGATTTAGGTTATACATTGCATACAAAGGTAATTACAAAGATAATTGGTTTAAAAACACCAACCTATTAACACATTAACTGTTGCTACTGTGTAGCTGTAGTATATGAAATTAATTGTAACTATACGCATCTTTAGAGAAAGTCTCTAAATATATTTTAAGAATTATTTGATTTTTAATTAATATACATACCTGTCACAGTAATTTTCAGTTAAGTGTTCTTATGAGCTCTTCAGCTTAAAACTGTGTTGGAAGGAAAAGGTATTAAAAGGAAATCCTGTAACAGTTCTGTAAATCTAATTGGACTTGTATATAGACTTGTTTTCTGCTTGTTTTTTGATGCAACAGGAATGAGAGGCAAATGAACTGTTTTGCCAGTTTGCTTTGGAATGAAGATGCGCTCATATTTCATCCATTAATCATAAATGAGATCTATCTGAAATAACTTAATTTTCCTACTCTGCAAAGTGGCTGCCTTCTACTAATTTCTGGCTGTATATTGACAAGAGCAGAAGTAAAGAAAAGAAGTATCAAAATCGAACATATTAAGATGCACCTGATAGAAGTTTAGAGGGTGTGGGATATTACAGTCTCTTCTATGGAAAATTAAGAGAACTCTGGTTTTGTGAGACTGCACAAAGGAGACTGTTACTCCTGTAAGATATTCTGTGTTTGACTCATACCAGTTTGGCTGCCTTTACAAAAAAAAAAACAACTGCAGCCACCATGTTAAAGTAAATAAATTCCTTAAGCGGAAAAGCATAGCTGGTCTTTGACAATATGATCTGGATTTTTCAAGGCTACAGTCTCGATCCTCCAAAGTTTTCTTTTTACCATGTGTTTAATTAACACTCTGTAGTCATGGAAACTTCAAGCACCTGTAATTGTTCCTCACAACCACGTTTAATAGTCTGGAAATAGCATGTCATGATCTTTAATTTCTAATCTGCTCTGAATTTCATCAACATTCTTCATCGCTAATGTCTTCCCCCTGCTCTCCTTTGCTCTGCAGCCCATGACCGGTGAAACTGGTGTTCAGAGAACAGTTGCTACAGGCTTCCTTGCAGCAGGCCCCTGCCAATACTAACCCCTGATTCCACAGCATGTAATCTCCATAGTGCAACGTCACAGGCTTCTTGCCTTCCTTTTCCATTCATTACCTGTGGCATCAGAGCCCTACAGAGCAATTCTCTTTTTCTCTTACGTAGTATTTTGAAATTCCAAATATTTGCTGTAATTTAGCAAGGATATACAGTACACTGGTTGTCACAGAACACTGCAAAATGCAGCTTTATTGTTTAAATAGCAAAGGATCTTAATGCGTAGCTTTAACCAGCAAAAAAGGGAAGAAGGATGTCAGACCTCCTTTCAGTATTTCATTTCTTGTGAAAATCCGGGGAGAAAAATACATGGAGTCCCAGACATTTAGTGAAAGATGGGAGCTTGGCTGACAGACAATTCCATCAAGAACACAAGGGACAAACTGGAAAGTATGTATACACCCATAGGCACTGCTAATTTTGTGGATGAGCCCTTTACAAAGTAAAATTGCCTGTTAAAAGGAACTGCAGTTGGCATTAAGTTAGAGGGAATTTTCTTCCAGCTCAGTTCCATTAGGCAGAGCTACTCTGTTCATTAGCTAAGAAATGAAGCGTGGATGGCCTTCATGCTGGTACGGGAGCACTGGGATCCCAATGGATATCTCTGTACCTTTACTAGACTGTGTAGATAGCTCTCAAGAGATCTTCGGAGTTAAGCTTTAGAATTCTGTCCCTTTTCATGGGGAAGGAAAAACTAGTCCCTTTGCTCCTTAAATCTATGATCTCAATAAATGACTTCAGAAGATTATCTGTTACAGAAAGCTTATATTTTCCTCCCTTCAGACTCCCCTACTTTCAGGCTTTTCTACAGGTATCCAGCTTAGTTGGGTATATATGCATTATCTGCCTTGTATCATAAATCACACGTTATTTTCAACCTCCTGCATGGTTATTTTTCTTAAGAGAAAACATGCTGTTAGTTTTGTGCAAGGAAAAATTGCTAAATGATTATTATTTCCTACAGATTATATCATCTCATAACAGCAAAGCGTTTCTTTACAACGAGTTAATAAAATGCAAGAGAGAGCATCTAAGTTCCATTTAAAATAAATGGTGAATCTATGAAAATGTAAAAAGGCATTAAAAATATCTGCAGTCTCATCTGCCAAAAGGGATGGGCACATAATACTGTGGAAAAGGTACCAGCATTTTCCCAAGCTGTACACCCATAAGGTTCTACAAATTCTATAAGGCAGCATAATTCAGCACCGCTGCTGGAGGGAGTGAAAGCACCATGCACTCTACAGGGGAACTAATCCACAGATAAGTTTTAGCCCTGCCACACAGGTTTGCTGCACTTGGATGCTTAACTTGATGCAGATTGGCATGGACTAATTGGATGCACAAAAGAACATCACTCCTTTCAGTGGCAGTTGATGCTTTATCATGCTTATAAAACTGTTAGAAATGTTGTTATCCTGAAACCAACCTCTTCATATTGATTATATTTCAATCAAAGCTACATTCTCTAAATCCTGTAACCTTCTGAAAAAGCATGATTTCCTTCTCTAAGAAGTTTATTTTCCCATGAAAGTTCAGCAATGCTTTGCAGTGGTGCAGTCCTTGCTGTTTATTCTATGAAACTATTCACTTCTTAATGGCAAACTCAGAACCTGAGTTGTAGGATCACTGGCATGTTCATAGGTGTGGAAGAAATGTCCTTATCATGGAGTGATTTTTAGAGATTATCTTTTGGGATCATGTACTACATTTCTTATATAAACTTAAAATGCTTTTTCCATTTATGAAGTACTGCAGTTGTACTAGTGATTCAGGGCCAGTATGTAGAAAGAATGAGGCACACCAGTATTTTAAATCACAGAACATGAGTGGAAGGAGCAATGGGGGGAGATGAGCAACAGGAAGGACATTCTCCAATGCACATAGTTGCTGCAGTTGATATACAAATGGTCAGACCGCTATGATTCTCACGCTACATTTAATGTAGATAGCATCAAGCCCTAACAGATATGAAAGTCAGCTTCTGATTTCTCTCATGGTGGCACCAATCCAAGTCAGTTATGCTGATTTTTATGGAATTTCTCCAGATTCAGGACACCAAAACTAGAAGAAAGTTAGACTTTCACATAAAGGTTAAAACTATCCTGATTATTCCTCAAGATCTTCATTTTACTTACTTTTCTTTTCAAAAGCTAGAAGTTGGTATTTATTAAACTTAAACCAACCTTTTACATTAGTCTACTCTGAGTTTCTGAATGTGGCTGAGATGTAAAGGTGGGAGGAACGAAGGATTGCTCTTACTCTGAAATGTAATTAGGAAATTCCATATAGCCTAAAAATAGCTCTAAAAGATGAACTGTACAGGATGTGCCAACTCCCCTGTAAGTCAATATGCTTTGAGATTAGTGGGTAATAAATAAATTATGAAACTATTTCCCCAAAGCATTCTTTACACTTTTTCATATAGTTTTATGTACAGGTGGTCACACATAGAACTGTCTGAGATAAACAGCCTATGCAGGACTGAGTCACAGGTTTGTGCGGATCAGAAGCTACTTCCCAACAGAATGACACAATATACTACAATTCCCACTCCACAAGAAAGTGCAGTCTGGCTACTGAGCACCTGTGACTTATGTCCTTGGAACCCACCAGTTCAGCTTCTTGGAGGTAAACTCAGGATTACTTTTTCACAATGTTTCAGAAAGTTTCTAGCAACACTATAAACAAACAAATGAGAAGCAGTTTTGCACAGACATGTAAATGTACATTTCCCTGCCCACAAGGCTAATTCTTGGTCCTCACTTCAGCCCATTTGCGCTGACCAATAGCTCAAAGGTCCTTGCATATCACTTTTTACTAAACAAAAATGTGTTCCTCCTAAGCAAAAAGGGAGGCAGCTCATATTCAGCATCCCACAATGTCATTTTCAATAGGGGACAGTTATAAGCTAGCAGAACATAATTATGTTACTCCCTTGAAAGGGGGAGTCTTTCTCTGAAATCAAGACAATGGCTGTGCAGAGCAGAACATCTCTAGCTGACTATGAATGCATATAGAATCATTCTCCTTTAAAAATACACCTGTACAAAGAGCCAGTTCAGTTCCTGTAAGCCTATGTAAAAGCTTTTTCACTGAAGACTTTGTGCTTAGCCTCAGCAGATCCCCTGACATAAATAAAGTTTTGAGTAACATTGACTTTAAAGGCTTGCAATTAGGTGGGGAAATTTTACTGGATTATAAGAACAAGATTTTGTCTATAAAGTAGGAAGCAGTCGCACTATCATGGAACTAAAGGGTAGAGCTGTGTTATATAAAGGATTAATATAGAGTTTTGCTAAGCACTATTATAGAGCAACTTGAGCCTGCTCAGGGGAAAAGCTTTTAGAGTGCAGGCTACAGAAGGCAAGGAGAGAGGTTGAGTGTAGATGGCAGACTCCTGTGATAAACTAGAAAGGGAATAAATACATGGGCAAATATCAGAGATAGCAGAAAGGAGGAAAATGATCTTTTCACCAGCAGGGGAGTGTTCATTTAAAACTTGGGTGCCAGGTTTTCCAAACAAAAAGGCAAAAAGCTGCAGGACAGAATCCACCATAAATAAATAATAGTAGAATAGAAGTTTATTTTCAAGGCTTTTATTTAATCTGCCTCCCTCCCAAGTGATTTTGAGTTTTCTCCAAGATAACCATCTTCTCCTGGCTTATTATTTCTGTTTTCATATAAAGTATAGCCTTAGAGATTGATAACCTTTGCCTGGTCCCTTAAAATAGATGGGAAGGTTTCCTTTAATCTCTCACTAGTCCTATCTATGGTCTAAAGTGCAGTTAAGGGACAGTCTGGTGCTTTCCCAATTCTGACATTGTCATTCACTACCATTGCCCAAAGTCTTTGTGTTTTCAAACTTTAAGGTGCAATATAGAGACCTAAATGGGCTTCAAAATTAGAGAATGTAAGAAATGCTGCTGGTCAGACCTGTGGCTCTGTTTCTGACAATGGAAGTAGTACATAATATTAAGGAAGAGCATGAAAGCCTTTCTGCTTTCTAGAACCCATTCTCTTCATACTACCCAGCATCCATATGTATTGGTTTAGGGATGTTAGAGGGTACCTACCTGCCTGTTTTCTTCAGTACCTTTTTATAGACCTGTTGTCTATGTACTTGCTTAACCCTTTCTGAATTGTTAAGCCTGCCTGCCTCTACAACCTCCTATGGAAACAAATGCCAAATTATTACCAGTGATTAAAGATTCCCTTTAGCTGTTTTAAGCCCAGTTTCATTAAATATATCTAGTTCTACTATTTGGTAAAAAAACACTGCATTTGACTTCTCCACTCCTCCATGGTCTTGTAAGCCTTAGTCATATGGTTTCTCAACCTTGTCCTCTCCAAAAAGATCTGTAGCCTTTTTAGTTCCTCCTTGAAAGGCAATTGCTCCATCCCCATTGTTTCAGTTGCTCTGATGCGTCTATATCCTTTGTGCTGTGTGGAAACCAGAACTGCTCACAGCAGTCAAGACGTGGATGTACCAAGGTACCATATACTGGCAAATGACTCCATTTGTCTTGTTTTCAATACCTTTCTTGACGATGACCAAAATCTTACTGGCTGTTTTTGGCTGCTGCTGCTGCACATTCAGAGAATGACTGTAAGTCGTTGTGGACTAAACCCTCTTTCTGGTGTTGTGGCTACTAATTCCAAGTTTAACATTAAAGTAATTTGATTTTAAAAGTGCTGATTTTGATTTTGATGTTTAAAAGTGCTTGCCCACTTCTTCACATTAACATGACTGTAAAGAAAAAAGTTACTCTGTCTCAATGATACAATGTCTTCCACTTGTACTTTTATTTTCCCGTGCTAGTCTTGAGACAGCTGCAGAAGGTGAGAAATTTGTTGTGTTTCAGTCAAGTAAAGAATCTGTTTCCTACTGCCCCGGACTTCTGTTGGTGTAGAGACAGCAGATAAAGAAATAGATAAATTATGTGGACAAAAAATCTGGTCAAAGACAAAAAACCCAACCATTCTTTCTTAAATGTATTGTAAAAGAATATGTTTGTGTGTATGTGTAAGTTAGAGAACTTGAGGCATATGGTGGCTTAACTTAAAAATAACCAAGGTAAACATAGGATGTGCCTGGAAAGAAGTTCATGTTTTTGTTTGAGAGGTAAATGCAACCACAAAAGAACAAAAAACAGTAGAATTTGTATCTGGCTTTAATTGCAGATTTCAATACTTTGAGCATAAGCTTGCTGAGATGTCTTTATAATTCCCAGTTAAAAGGCAATGCTTACCTAGGTACCGAGCAGATACACAAGAATATGGAAGGTTTGGAAGTTCTGAAACATTCTTGCTAGATTTTCAACCACTTTAGTCATATCTGAGGTCTGTGGCATTTTTTGGTTTGTAGTAAAAGACAGAATTCTGAACCCACTATTTTCTAAATTTGTTTTATTGTTTCCTGGAAAATAGTGTTAGTAATGTCAGTCATGAATAATCTTCTCTGTAAATAGAAGGAATTTGTGTCTTTTAAGCACAATCCTCGATCCCTTTCTGCAGTAGATGAGCCAGCAATTATCTATATTTATTCAGTATCCCATTTATAAAATCACATACATGAAAGAAACAGGACAGGAAAGATGTGGATGCAACAATTTTATCTGATATAGAAGCAGGGAAATTGACTGTACAGGATATTCCGAAGTGATCTGAATAGATCATCCTTGCACAGAACTTTAGGGGGGAAATAAACATACGAAAAAGACTTGGTGTTTCTTGAACAGCGACTGCTAGTATCAGAATAATTCAGGCCACATTGCCAGATGAGAAAAAAACATATCTCATGTGGGGAGAAAATCCCACCTGCTCAGAGCAGTTCTAATGTAAAGAGGAATAGCAGGACTGTGTGTTGAAGCGAACTATACTTCATGTAATGCAACTGCATAGATAATCAGCTGTTATTACAGTAGTATGAATTCAAGTTATGAACACTAAGCACTGGCAAAGCTTCATAACTGGTGATGTGTCACAGTGGAAACAATATACCATAATGCTGTTTGCTATTTTAAGACTGGGTGTATTTAACTGATTCCTGTATTTAACATCTGAATCCCAGCTGTGCACAGCAAGTCTTTTTATTACCAAGTGAAAAGATTTTGACAAGTTCTGTCTTGGCAGTAATACCACAGAATGATCACAGAATGATGCAACTTGACTTATATCTGGTATTATATTGGTTCTGACCTAGATAGCCCACAGAGCGTTTGAAGGATACGAGGAAACAAGATTTAAAAAATGATTGCACTCCAGGTTCTTACATTCATAAGGGATCAAAGGCTAATCCTGCCTTTAGCTGCTCAGAATAAAACCAAGATACAAATGTCAAATGTCTTTACAGAGTAACAGTATGTCTTCCACATTTGCACAAATTCTAACTTGTATATTCCATTATTTAAGCCATACTTCTTTTAAGTAGCAATTCTTGATAACAAAAAGCCTGTGGTAAAACTTTCATGTACAAATGAATCCCATTAATAAGCAGACTGCCAATTTGGCTTGACAGGATGAGACATGTACTGTGCAAGATCTGTTTCCCACATGGTAAGCTTTGTCACATAGTCTGGCTCTAAGCCATTGCACTATTTTCTATGTAACTAAAGCTAAACAAAAATGTTAAGAAAAGCTGTCAACTGTAAAAACAAATCAAAATAAAAAATTAAGCACCCAAACATGATTTATTGTTTTGTGTGGCAAAACATTACTAGACCAATGAGGAAGGAGTGTGTCCGATGATTTATTTTATATTCTGAACATACTTAGTGTAATTCCTCAGTAAGAGCAGTCACTTTTCTCTTTTTACATGTCTTCCACAAAACCCCCACCAGAAAAATGAAATAATAAAAATGTTTAAAAGGGCTTGGGAAGATCAGAGAAATTAAACCTATTTTAAATCAGTTGTATTGTCATCAGTAGTTCCCATGCTAGGTATAGTAACTGGCATCCATTCCTTTCTAGCTAAAAATTGTATGTTGCTTTGTGAGAAAAGGCATAGTGAAATAATAGTAGAACTGCATAGCTTGAATGGCACAGAATTATAAAATTCAGCATATATATAGAATGGTTGAATATGCATACAAAGAAAATTTTATTTTCATCAATTCCGTTTTCCATCTATGATATGCTTATAGCAAGGCTGTGATCTTACCCAAATTATTACAAACCAAAGCTGTTTAGCCTGAGCATAAGGAATATATCATCTTTCAAATATATTGAAACCAGAGATGAATGTCAGACACATAAGCTTGCTTTTATTTCTGTTCTGAATCCTATAAAATATTTTATGTCATTAAGGATCAGCAACAAATGGCAATTTAAACTACATTTGTAAAAGAATGTGCAGAATATTTTCATAAATTAAGTAATCAATTCATGCAAATCAGCTTTAGTGCTATTCTGCCACTGATTTTCAAATAAGCTTGCAGGACTTGTAGAGAAGAAATAGTGCTCTATCAACACAAGTGTGCATCCCTCGGAGATGCCTACAAAGATACTATGATATTACCTAATGGAAAGTATCTTCTACAATGACCTAGGACACTAGGTCATAGCATATAGCTCTATAAATACCTTGGCATCTCTGAGACTGGTCGTGAGCTTGACAGTGAGAAGAGGTCACAGTTTGGATTCCAGAACTTAGTAAGTCCCATACGTAGCAGTACCAGTCAAGAAGCGGTAACATTGTTCTTCAACTGACAACAATTATTTGGCTTGGACATAAGAAGGAAAATAATGAATGTGAGTTCTGCTAAATGAACAGTACAAGTGGCTTCTAGTTTTCATTTGCTTAGCTGGTGCCTTTTTCCCTCTGCAGTCAGGGAGAGGCTGGATATTATTAAAACTTGTAATATGTGTCCATTCTGTCCTCTACCATGAAAAGCAATAAAAAGATGTCTGTCTACCCTTTTCCATCTTGAGATGAATCTCTTCTTTACTACCTTTGCTATGAGAGATTCAATAACAGAATAATTTCTTCAGGCACTGTTCCTTTTTAATGATCAAGGCAGTAATTCCAAAACTTTGGCTTTTGTGCTTGGAGAGGGCAAATGAAATTGGGATTCAGATAAAAGTCTGGGAACTGGACATTAAAGTATTGCTTTTTCCCCCTGCTCTCAATGACTTTTATCATTTGCATCTATGCAGAATGAGTATGAAGTGTTACCACTCTGACTATACGTTCTCTCCATACATGTAAAATGACTCACTGAACGACCAGGAATAGATTAGTTCTTACTCCAGTTGTCAGGTGGTTAGGATTCTTTTCTTTCTCGTATGTCTAGAAGTATCTACCATGCTCATCATTGCTAAAAGTGAAACTTGCTGTCCCCTCACATTTATGTGAAAATCATGTCATGTATTTTAGGTGCAGTAGCAAGGAGCATGAAAAATGATGGAGTATATTGTATGCACTGTTTGTTATACTTCACATCTAAACATTTTTAAGATTTGTTTATAGAACTTTAGTGAATGACCAGATGCTAAAAAGCACATACATGAAGAGAAGATAAAGATAAAAGCAAATTGCTAGAAATAAAGAGGTACATTAGCCCTAGGGAGCTAATTGACAAAAGAAGGGATTATTATGAAAACTGGTATGCAGCTGCCTGGCCCAGTGACTATGTGCCATCTTTCCCTTCTGTGAATTATAACTAAAGTGATTAGATCTTTTCCAGAGGATTACTTCAAGGACGTAGATCACTCTTCCTGTGAAGTGAAATACAGAGTAGGATGCAGCATCTTCTGTCATCCTAGGAACCTGATATCCAGGCTTTTTAAATGCCTGATGAGCCTTATTTTCCTTTCTAAATTTAACTTAATAACCTTTTGTAAGGTACCTAGAATCAGTAAAACATCCATAGTTTATTATCATCTGTATTTCAATTGCCAGCTGTCATCTACCCTCTGAATTCCAACATAGAATGTGCATAAACACTGACACAGTCCTTAGCTTTGGGTATATTCAGTATATTCACAAAACAAAGTATTTCTACGGTTTCTTTCAAGTCACGTAAAGTATTCTGTGATTTGATGCCCTCCCTGTTTCCAGAGGAGCACATAATCAGTCTAGAGTGACACCCAACTGCACTGGTAAACAGGCTTGTAAAAGCTGTAGGTGTCTGCAATGGTTGCTTTTAACTGCATGGGCAATGTCAGTCCCAAACAAAATTTCTCTCCTTAAAATTGTTGGGTTTCCCCACCACCACCACCTTTTCTGGGAATAAACTTTCAGTAAAAAAAAGGACACGTCTTCCTTATTTCTTTTGCTCTTTGGTGTAATTTTAAGTAACATTGTACTGGATGACAGATTTCTCTGAACAAGTTCTCTTCAATCTTCCACTCTCTATTACAGCAAGGCCACAATCTGCAGTGCTGCCTCAACTTTGTTGTTATTATTCTTTCACGCCAATTCAGCTCTGAATTCTTCACAACAGTGAAGAAAAGAATTAGGTTTTTCTTAAATTCTCTGACGGTGTAACTAGGAAACAGTTAGCTGTATGTATCAGAAAAGGAAAAATTATCATCATTAGTTTCCCTATAATATTGATGCTATAATAAACTATTAAAAGTTACTAGTTTTGAAAACAATGAAAGTTCATCAGTAAAGCAGCTGGTATAAAAAGATAGGCTTTTTGCTACCTGAGTAATAGATTTCCCCACAGTTTTTTTTTCAGTGAGTAAAACTATTAAGTCACTTGGCAGCTCAATGTTTTCTTGTATGTGTGATTTTTATTTATGATCCAAAATATGTTCTGAAGGAGTTAAAGTTTTCCTTACTGCTAGGGCCAAAGCCCATATCTCATATATGATGTCTTAAATTTCTTTGATTTCTATCCCAAATTATATACAGGGGTATTCAAAACTGAAGTTTGAAGCATTAAGTTTTATCTGATATTCTGGGTTTACATAGTGTGTTTTTTTTTATGACATATATGAATTTTGCTATTAGGTTATGTACCTCTTGCCTTATCACTCTAAATGCATTAATTTTATTGCAGCTGTTCCCATACAAGAGAAAGTAGACTTGAGCATGATATAGTTTCCAAGAAGTAATCACTTTGATTTCTAATCATATAGTTAAAGACTACATAACCAATTTTGTGATAGTGTCTAAGAAATCAGGTGTCACTAACATATACCACACCATAATACTGGAATCTGCTACAGATTGCTCTTAAATCCAGAGAAGAAAACCATCACAGTTTTTATAGGAAAGTTTGAAGTTAGTTCTTTTGTGTTTGCATGTGTGTGTATGTAATTTCTACTGTATTGTAAATGCTTATACTCCTCTAATAAATTAATCAATGTATTTTAGTTGTAAAGAAATGCACCTCATCATCAAAGCTCCTTCATGATTTGGAAATGTTAAGCTAAATTCCAATTTCATGTAAGCAAAGAAATTACCTTATGAACATGTCACAACAGCCTCACTATTCTGTGTTTTCTATAGCAAAAGACTGCATATTTAAATTTAAAAACATTACTTCATATTTGGAAAATATTACTTTGACAGTTGTTGTGGTTTAACCTGGCAGGCAGCCAAATACTACGCAGCCGCTCACTCACTCCCCTCCCCCCAGTGGGACAGGGAGAGAATCGGAAGGGTGAGAGTGAGAAAAACTCGTGGGTTGAGATAAAGACAGCTTAATAAAACAGAAAAGGGAGAATAATAATGATAATGATAAAATATACAAAATAAGTGATGCACAATGCAATTGCTCACCACCCGCGCTGACCGATAACCAGGTAGCGATCGGTACTTCCTGGATCACGCCTACCATTCATATACTGAGCATGACGTCACATGGTATGGAATACCCCATTAGCCAGCTGAGCTGGCTGTCCTGATTATGTTCCCTCCCATCTTGTGTACCTAGCTCAGTCCGTAGAGCATGGGAGCTGTCCTTGGACTAGGAGGGTACTTAGCAACAACTGAAAACATCAGTGTGTTATCAACATTCTCCTCATACTAAATCCAAAACACAGCACTAGGAAGAAATTTAACCCTATCCCAGATGAAACCAGGACACAGTATTCCAGTGTTACATCAGATCACAGTATGATGTATTAGCTTGAAATCTGAACAAAATAATTATTTGTGTTGTTCATAATTATAGATTTGGTTTAAACCATTTTCTGCCTCTTAAAATAAAAGTGTGAAAAATAATATCAAGACTGTACACATATCAATTTGAGGCAAACTTATTTAAACTTATCTGGTTTATTTCTTCAGAGATCTTCTATATCATTTTATTCAATTTTTAGTCTCCTCCAACCTCTTTACCCCTCAAAAAAAAAGCAGAAAAAAAAATTGGACTTCAGAAATTAGGTATTTAAAATGTTGAATAATGTCTAACCATAATGGAGATTATAGACAATTAATTCCCTGTCCAGTCATTTACAGGAAATACACATTTATGTTACATTTTTTAAATTACTACTTTTTCTGCGACAATTAATAAAGACAACTCTACAGGCATGATTTACTTAGACACTGAGTTAACTGATTCAGGAGAATGATTTAGAAATAATTTTTTTTCCCTAATTTCCAGGAAAATCTTGAATGGCTATCATAAAAACAGAATATCGGACTTGAACACAGCGAAAAATAAAAAAAGACACAGCTTTATTATTATCTAACAGCCTATTGCTATGCTCTATAGCATGATAAAAAGTATGATAAGATGTATTCTTTCTAAGTACTAGTTGATTCTATTGAAAACTGGGTTTAAATGTCAAAATATTTAAAACTAATCTACATCTCATAACAGAATACACTTTTCTTCCGTGTCTGCATTTGAGTAATTAAATTTTACATCTTTTTATTCAGTAGCATCTGTTTCATATTTTTGCACTGTAGTTAAGTTATCAATTTTTGGCGGTGTAATAACCCTGTTGAGTCAATAGCTCCTGTTTGCTGTGACATTATTGACTCAGCAGCAAGTTCCTTGTTTTGCTTGTTTTTACAGCACATGCACTTCTTATACATGATCACTTTCAGCTGATAGAGCATATTAATAAAAGATGTACCTCAGTCACTCTCATAGAGGACTGTCCAGCGTTACCCATTTAGTGGAGATTGTAGGAAAAGGTTTTTATAATAACATAACTGGAGATTGCTTTAAAGTATACTAAGTGAAACAGTACTGCTGCCATATCTTCCAACATCCCTACAGCTTGACTACCTCTTTAAACTGGGTCAGGTGTGACTTGTCCTGTTTCAAGGACTGTAGTAAACTTTCCTTGTTATTGTTCTTTAGCCATAGCCTCTACACACTTAAGAGATCTAAAATCATAGAATCATAGCATGGTTTGGGTTGGAACGGACCTTTAAAGATCATCTAGTCCAACGCCCCTGCCATGGGCAGGGACATCTTTCACTAGATCTAGTTGCTCAAAGTCCCATCCAACCTGGTCTTGAACACTTCCAATGATGAGACATCCACAACTTCTCTGTGCAATCTCTTTCAGTGTCTCACCACCCTTATCATGAAAAATTTCTTCCTTATATCTAATCTAGATCTACTCTCTTTCAGTTTAAAGCCATTACCCTTTGTCCTATCACTACAGGCCCTGGTAAAAAGTCCCTCCCCATCTTTCCTGTTGGCCCCCTTTAAGTATTGGAAGGCTACCATAAGGTATCCCCAAAGCCTTCTCTTCTCCAGGCTGAACAACCCCAACTCTCTCAGCCTTTCTTGATAGGAGAGGCGTTCCATCCCTCTGGTCATTTTTGTGGCCTTCCTCTGGACCCACTCCAACAGGTCCATGTCTTTCCTGTGCTGGGGGCCCCAGAGCTGGATGCTGTACTCCAGGCTGTGGTCTCATGAGAGCTTAGTAGAGAGGGAGAATCACCTACTTCGACCTGCTGGCTACGTTCTTTTTGATGCAGCCCAGGATTCGGTTGGCTTTCTGGGCTGCAAGCACACATTGCCGGGTCATGTTGAACTTCTCATCAACCAGCACCCCCAACTCCTTCTCCTCAGGGCTGCTCTCAATCCATTTATCACCCAGTCTGTATAGATATCGGAGATTGCCCTGACCCAGATGCAGGACTTTGCACTTGGCCTTGTTGAACTTCATGAGATTCACACAGGCCCACCTTCTCAAGCCTGTCAAGGTCCCTCTGGATAGCGACCTTTCCCTCAAGCGAATCAGCTGCACCACTCAGCTTGGTGTCATCTGCAAAATTCCTGAGGTTGCACTCAGTCCCACTGTCTATGCCATTAATAAAGATAATGAATAGTATTGTACCCAATACCAACCCCTGAGGGACACCACTTGTTACTGATCTCCATTGAGATGTTGACTGCAACTCTTTGGATATGGCCATCCAGCCAATTCTTTATCCATCTAATAGTCCATCCATCAAACTCATCTCTCTCCAATTTAGCAAAAAGGATGTTGTGGCAGACTGTGTCAAAGGCCTTAGAGAAGTCAATATAGATGACATCAGTTGCTCTTCCCTTGTCCACTGATGCAGTCACTCCATCGTAGAAGGCCACCAGATTAGTTAGGCACAATTTGCCCTTAGTGAAGCCATGCTGGCTGTCTCTTATCACCTCCCTATCATCCAAATGCCTTGACATAGCTTCCAGGAGGATCTGTTCCATGATTTTACTGGGCACAGAGGTGAGGCCGACTGGTCTGTAGTTCCCAGGATCCTCCTTTCTACTCTTCATCAGAAAACAGTATCAGAATGATATTCTGTAAGCAGATTTGGATTTCATGCCTTTGATTGCAGTGATTTCTCATTGCTATTGTACCTCACTGAGCAATGTACACTGAGCTAATAAAATACCTACAATGCAATGGGTGTCATACTGAAAAAATTTCTCAAAAGCAATGGTACCTTGTCTTAATCACAGGAAAATCTGTGCAAGTGAGAGGCATCTCTGTGCGACTGACATGCTGACTGTGTCATTTGAATTATTTGAGGGAAGAGAAGCAAAAAAATATATTTTCTTTAATTTCAGTTCAACTCTGTTTAAAACAATAACTTGTTTAGTTCCTGCATGTTGAATAAGAATAACAACCACCATCACCCTCCTTTAGTACTAATTTAAATTAATAGAGTTTACCATGCAAGACTAATTAAAATCCCAATCCACATTTTAACAGAAATCCATCAAAACCAGAACTACAGCTGGAGGAAAAAAATGTACAAATCTATAATATATGTAAAAATTATTTTTGCCTCTGAAGAAGTGCTTATAGTTACTGAAAGAACACGGAAGGAGGAAAATGTTGTTACTGTGCTAACCTTTATGTATTTTATATTTGACAGAACTATTGAACAGTTTCTGCTCTGTCTTAGATAGAGAAGCAAAGAGGAAGAGAGAACAGGCCTGCAGTATTTGCTCCCCTGCCTATCTAGGTTAAGTTTTTGGTGCCTAGGCTCCCAAGTGTTTTGAAAGCTGTTATAGCACCATTAGTTTCACTAATCACACCAAAGATAAATGGGTCAAATACAGGTGGCCCACAGGCCCTGGCCAGCTGTCCATGGCTAATACTGAGGATAACAGATGCTTCAGCTCTTACTCGGTTTATACTTCCACAGTACGTATGGGAAGGCATCCTATTCATCTCCTTCCTTCCAGACAGGGTCCCTCCAGGAACAGCTAACAGTGCTTTGACTCCATCTTTCCTCAGCACCAGAATTACAGTGGAATAGCTTTGCCGCATGACTAGAAGTTCAAAACAAATTAACACTGGTCAGAATTACATTAACACATAAATGACTAGTATCTGAAACCTAGATACCAGAGAAAATACGAATGCAGTCCAGAATGTTAAAGGACACACTGTATTTTGTACCTGAGTGAAGAACAGTTTTTAGTTTTTAAGTCTTTTTCTTATTTGCAATCATATATGAACAGAAGTGCAGTACTGTGGATTTTTTCTGCTGGGAAATTCTTCTGAAAATTCTGTAACAAACATGCAAATGAGGTCAATGTACATATTACAGGTCTGGGTTTTGACTACTTCAAAAATTACTTTTTTTTCAGATCAGTCTCTCTGATTCAGATGCGCATATTTTTAATCAGACAGGCCTCAATATCAAGGCTATTCATGTAAAGTAAATCATAAACCTCTTTATACAACTAGAAGATAAATTGCCAGCCTTTCCTACAGTTAGCAAGCTAATATGGATCTCTCTCCCCAGTTCAGCTTCAGCTTCGCATGAAGCTAGTACAAACTTAACTGTTTCAGGCATCCATCTCTATCAAACTTGATAGAATTAAGTAAATGATTCAGAAATCTTTGGGGGTGGAGCCTAAGTGACAGACACACTGAGGAAATGAATTTAAGAAAAGCTAAGTACAAGTCTCAGAATCTGGCAGTAACCACATTTTATATAAGCAGGTTATTAAACACAAATCACTTCTCAGGAAGTTTCTTTTAGAAATAAATGCTGATGCTGGCTTTAACAAAGAGCTGAAAAGATTTAAAAAAAAAAAAATCTAGTTCCTTATTAAGGAGAATGCATTTTAAATGTAATTCTTTGGAGACTTCAGCTTGTTAATATGGACTTAATACAGTTGTGCATTGAATAAACATGCTTTAATGCAAAAAGCAAAAATGTGTTTTATGTTAACTTACATTTAATGAGAAGACTATGGCCTGTCAAACACTGAAATTGATGGATCCCATGTCCCAAAAAATGTGGCAAGGAAGAACATTCCAGTGTGAGACCTACAACAGTTCGGGGTGCTTTCCATAGCAAAAGAGAAAGATTAGCATAGCATTTGCCACGTCTGCTTAACATAGAATTAATCAGATAAGCAAAGCAAAGCTGTGACTTTGTTCTTTGGTTTTACTGGGAAATGGAAAATTTATCATGATCACAGGTTTCTGAGATTTTGAGAGCCAGTCCAAGCATTTCTATCATGACAAATTATTTTATAAAAATAATAAAATAGTTGCTTGCATTTGAAATTAAAGGAATGTTAATATGCTGGTCACATTCACCTTAAACATTGTAACAGGAAAGTGCTTGCTGGTAACAGAACTAAATTTGTATTTCTCATTCCCTCTTAATCCCTCTCTCCCACCTGCATGAATTTTGAATTGGTTAATCCATTTCTGTGTAAAATACATCAAGGACCCATCTTGTTTATGTGACTGCTCTGAAGGTATACACAGGTGCAAAAATGTTTCTCAGTCAAGAGAACTTGTAATTAGAACATATTTCTTAATGGCTGTATTTTAGATTTGTTCCACTAATACACAAAGGGTGATTATTAATCTAGTCTTCGCATACAGTGCTCTGCTTTAATTTTGTGTGATTGCCTTCAAACATCTCTTTATCCTTTTCCTATGCTCACTCTTTTAGCAAGTTCTTGCTTACTAGCTTGGATTTTAAGATGAACATTGCTAGTTTATGGGAAAAGGAAATGCTACCTCTTATTTATTACTCTCAACAAAATGCCAAGGATATAATTCAGATCCCTGAATCTTCTGCAGAATATATAAACCTGCCCTTAAGCAGGTTTATGGTGTCATCATCACTGTCAGAACCACCTGACTATTATTAAAAATAAAATAATTTAAAAAAAAAATCCCTACTTTAAAATCTAATTTGTCCCAAAAGAACCTGCAGAATTTTTAAAATGGTATGAAATTCAAATTAATTTGCAGTATTAACAAAATACATTACACACAGTTCTTTTGTTTTATTGTGCCTTGCATTCCTTTACATTCCTGAGTGCTAGTCTGTTCTGCTACCAGATTTCAAAACATGATGGCAAGTCATTCTTCAGAAACCACATTAAAATCCAATTGCATTCTCTGTTTCTTTGTTACGTAAAACAAAGCCTAAATATCTCTGCTTTTCTAGTGTTCAAAAGCAATATACATACATGTATGTAACCAGTTTTCTTTTTGGTTAATATACTTCCTTGTTAATTAGTTCATATGGTCAATATTTATGGCTGATGGATCTGCCATGATTAGCAAGCAGCAGTGTATTTATCTCCATTTATTTTTATGGAATTCATTCACCATAGGATATTCTGTACAATAAAAATATATATACATTTATATTCTAAAATATCATTGCAGTTCTGCTTTACAGATATATAGACCATGAAGGTTACTATCAATTCTACAGTTAACTGTAATATTTACATTGTTTGCAGATTATTTAAATTCTTTCCTTGTTTTCTTTACTTCACCCAAATAAATTAAGAAGTATTCCAAGTACACCAATTATGAAGTGATAGTTTATTATATAAGTATCTCGCAAGATCAAACGTAAGTATTTCTTTAGGTCATGAATTTTTAAAGGAATACACAGAAATACTTTGGATTTTTTTTTAAATCATTCAATATATTTCAATATATTTTGTTTTATATACAGAATTGTGTATGCAGTGGGAAGAGTTGGCAAAAGTGAAACTACATGCTATTGTTCTGCTTTGCTTAAGAGCTGCAAGTATTCAAATGCTCGTGTTAATACATCTAAAACATAGCTTTGTTTTCCATTCTGTAATCACTTGAAAATTATCTTTTTTTCCAAACAGATCATCATTCTGGATTAAGTAGCACACTTAAGTCTTTAGGAATATTTAATATTTTATTTTTTTTAAATTTTCTTATTCTTAATTTTTTAGTTTTCTTAATTTCCATGGAAGGCAGTGCTGTTGTTCAGTGTCCTCAACATCAAGTAACCCAGCATCATATATTTTACTCTTGAGACAACTCCTTTTGCTATCCTAGCCTCTCTTAAGATTCTGGAGAACTGTGTTCAGTGCACAACCTTTGTACAACTTGCAGCCTTCTGTGTCATGTAGACTATGCAGTTTTCATGCTACAGCATCAGGACAGTACTTTCTAGTGAATTAATAGGGGGACAGCACTAGGATTATTAAAAGGTTTAAGATTTTATGTAGCATCTCTTTTTTCCACTATCACTACTTGTCCTAAATGTTGATAACAACTTGGGAAGTGAGAGGATAAGTAAAATTCAAACACTTATGGAACCATAAACTGAGAAGATGTGAAGAACCCTAAGGGACTGGTACTAGTTGAAAATGTTGAGACCTCTTTTCATCAATTTATACAAGATTCAGAATTGTCAGGACCTTACCAAATTGGAAATTCTCTAACAGGCCCAAATGAGGAACATGAAAAAACAGGCTAAAATTGCTAGAGATTCCTCAGTGTATTCCCTAAACACAGTTTTGCATATGCTGACAAAGAGGAAATCCAACATCTACTTTTGTGACCACTTGTATTAAAGCAAAAGTTAAAAAAAGAAATTTTAAAATTATTAAATATCAATACACTGTATATCTGCTTTGAAAAGCTACTTGACGTTGCTTCTAATTTTTTTTCATGAAAAAATATTACTGTTTTTCAGATGGATTATTTAATATTATGTCTAAAAATTGTCATTTATTGATCTTTTTTTTTTCCCTTAGTAATGGCTTTTTGCTCTCACAGAAACTTAAGCCAACTTCTTTTGCCAATGCCTGATAAAAGCACCTATCTATATTCATATCTAGAAGAGTTGATTAAAACCGTGACAAGATTTCATTTTCTGGCTCAAGTACCAAATTTGAAGGTATGTTTCAAATATCAAGTAAAATAAAATCTTTTTTTTTTTTTTTTTTTAGTTATCCTAGCAAGAGACGTACAGAAAAATGTGTCCCATCTTCACAATTGGATCTGATGCTGGCTAGTGGACTTCAGACAACTAAATCAGTTCTTCTCAAAGTAACTTATACCTACTTCCTCTGAAAATGATAATCAGTTCCTCAGTAGATCCCAATCAATCTGGAAAGAACTTGAAGCACAGTGTGGTACTAAGAACAAACTCTTTAGCAACTGTTCTATTTTATTTCCCATAACCACAATATGCGATTCACATTACATCTGGTATCACAGACATAGCACAGTTAATTTGTGCTGACACTGTGCTATTACCTTTGGTTATCCTCCAAGAACACTAAAATACTAAGTTCCTGCAATGTTTCACCACCTGCAATGTGAGCTGTCAGATAGGCCTGCTCAATGTGCAAGAGTATTGCAATTTCTGAAAAATTACAGAGGAAATTAGAAAGGAAATATACAGGGAAGGGCACAAAGGACAATGTGATTCCTAATTTTGTAAACTGCTTTCTTCCAGTTTTATGTTAAAATAACATACCAGATAAAGTTACTAGTAGAAAATATGACATGAGAAACACAAATTGAAAAGTAATTTAAACTTGAAGTAAATTGTCCCACTGGAATAAGCAGTACTTTAGGTCAGATTGCAGAAAACCCTCAACATCTAAAAGGTATTCTCAGGCTGCTAACAATAATGTCTAAAGTCACCTTCACATTAAGCTGCACTGTGACTTTCCTTGCTAAAATGTTGAGAGAAATCTAGAGCATCTAAAGAAGAAATGTTGCAAAATTTGCTCTGCTGATAATATTCTTTATTTCTTTTGGAGAAATGTGTCAAGTGCTATGAACAAAATGACAATATTTAACTTATTAATAAAGGTACTATCAGCAGTTTGGGGGTTTTGGTTTTTATTCCATGGCACTAAGCTGGACAATCAGTGGTTATAACTTGCCCAGTATGAAGTTTTCGAAGGACTTCAGGTTGCTCTCTGCAGGAGAAACTGTTGAGGTTCTTCTGCAGTAAGGGATGTGTGTGTGGAGTAGACCTGAGGAAGATGCAGTGCTTAGTAATGAATTCTGAGTAGTTATAGGTAAGACTATAACAGCTAAGGAAAAATAGTGGAAAAACATGGCATCCACAGAGATTTTTGCAATCAGAAAGATTTATCTGATTTCATTTCTATATTGGTTTAATTTAATCTCCTTTATCAACAAAACTAATCTTCCAGTAGTAGCGGTAAAAAGGTGTGCCAAATAAATGAGTTATAAATCATTGTATAAAATATGCAAACCTGTTAGTAACAGCAAAATATGTGTAGAGAATGGTGTCCCTTGACCTAGAAAGAGGAAGGAAGGAATTAATTCCAAATAATTATTGGCATTTGCTATTTGGAGAAGGAGAAGAAGCCTTGGAGTCAATTACAAACTAGCTACTTAAAGGTACAATCGTTTGCTTTTGCCAGTTTTGAAGAGCCACTGGCAGAGTGATAAAATATGAAAAAGATTCTTAGAGAAGCATTGCTGTACAATATCAACATTTGTTTCTCTCTCATTACTACTCTACCTTGTTTCTGCTATGTCTTAAGAGCATTATTAGAGTATGTTTTACCTTTTCTACCACTTACCTTACAATAGGAAAATATTATATAATATATACAATATTTCAATATAATACATATATATATGTAATACATATAATATTTCAAAAAAAACCTTTGCAACATAATATAAGCTGAACTGGAATGATCATGTTGCATGTAGAGATGCTAGGTTTGTGGGTTTCTTTTTGCAAAATGGATTTCCTGGTCCCTTTTAGGTCTATGAAGTTTTCTGAAACTCTAGCTTAAAAAAGTATCTTTTGAGATTGACCATTTACTTATCAGAGAGGGTGTCTGTGCAAGGAATTTCCTTTTCAATCTCCCTAAGAATCAGAGACTACTGTTCTCCTTTAAATTGAGAATGTTTCAGGGTAGTCAAGTCTGGATTGGTAAACAAGTAGTTGCTAAGGTCTCACCTGGAAATCTGGGCACTTGTCTGAACCTGGTTACCAGCACCAACATGCCCTGCTTGCCTCATCCAGGTACTGTGGGATGGGACTCTTTCTGGTGAGAGCCCTGCTTCTGCCCATCTTGCTGTCACCCTCAGCTCCTTCCTCACTTTCTCTTAGGGAGTAGCCTACCCTTGCTGTCACCTTACAGGACCATGTTGTACAGACTGTCACTGAGAGGATGTTTAAAAACCCTTACTTATTAGGATCTTTTAAAAAGGGCAATGCTCGCATGGGGAATCAGATCTCTCAAATCTTGATATAGGAACAGTCCCTGTCTGGATGATGACAGGAGTCTCCATTGTAAGGAACTTTGCAGTGAGGTCTTCAGTTGGATCAGGAAAGACTCCCCAAACCACAGCTCTGCTGAATTCTTACATCCATTCTTGTGTCCTGTGGTCCTGTGTGACCACTCTAGCATATGCATGTTATATTGCTATTGATTAACTTAAACAGTGTAGAAAACACCTCAGGTCTCAAGTATGTTCAAAAGACCATCCTAGGTGACCATTTCTACATCTGCAGGAATAATTTCTAATGCTTATTTACAATGATTTTATCTATTTAAAGTTAAATCAATTCTACAGCAAGAACTGCCTCAGAGAGTCTCTGGTGCAGCCAGATTCTCCATCCCAGATGTTAATCAACACATTGAAGCACATGGATAGTCTCTGTGAATTGCCAAGTGTGCAGCAGAGGTAATCGCCTGGACTCTCTGAATTTCCTTACCTTGCAGCTCTTGCAGCAATTAGTGAAATGTTTTGTGGTGAAGTTAGGGAGTCAATCCGCTCGTCTCAAATCAGTCCATGGGTTCATCTCAGCAGAAACTGGCCAGGAGGATGCTTTGATCAGCCAGGGAATCGGTGACTGAGTGCACTGGGAGTGCACATAGGCACACCCACCTACACCACAATTACAAATACAGGACAAACTTGAATTTCATCCTTATATAATATTTATAACTTAAATTCTGTAGATCTTGCCACAACCAGCTGTGAGTTTTTCAGCATTTAAAAATATAGATGTTTGTGCTTGTTAGGAAAGTTTGCTCCCTAAAACTAACAAACTTTGATTAATACAAAATAAAGATAAACTTTTAGCACATCCATGATTAGGAATTTTGTATGCTACAGTACAACAAATAAGGATCTCTCTGATAGGTGGCTCAGAGAAGTTGTCAGAATGATAACAAATTTGGACAAAATTTTGGAAGCAATTACACCTACCTTCCAGTTGCAGATCTTTCAGGATGGGAGTTTCTCTTTTCCTACACGGAAATGGAGGTACAATAAAACCAGATTAGTGACATCAAGACTTCTGTCAGAAAGAGCTGATGGCTTGTTCACTACATCTAAGTCCCATCTTGAGCTCTTCCTAATGGAAGATTTTTTTGCTATTGGAAACTTCAACTGTTCTTGCTGCTGTTAATTGGCTGCATGAGAAAAGATTAGATTGACTAACATGGACCACACCATGAGGTTCTTGTTGAGCAATGGGATAGTTTCTGGGCCTGTGTGTTAGCAGTGATTTTTGTGATAATGCCAAAGTCTTAAAATGTTGTCGCAGGTGTCCAGCACAAATGTACATATGCTAACAAAATTGTTTTCACTTTCTTCTCCAATGAAAAAAAAATATACAGGGTTCTTCAAGCATCTGTGGCAAAACGACAACATTTTCTTTTTTGCTTACTGGCAAGGAAAGCACCTGTTTTTTGAAAGCAAAGAAATACTAAACTACCTTCAAAGAAACCAAAAACGACATTGTTTTCTCCAAAAGAGAAATAAAGGTTGGACCAGTCCCATAGTTCATTCTCTTTTTATTCCTCTCACACAGCGGAGTTGTGTTCTAATTGTCTCATGCTTAAAAAATCCTCACTTACACCTCCATAAGTCTCTTAATGGCCACTCTTCATAAACTTTACATTGTATAAGGTAATCTAATGAGTCCTTTCATAAAAGCAGGTATCCAGACACTTAAAAAGGGTTCTCATCTTGTCCAATGTGAAAAGTTCCAACTAAAAAATGGGACTTCAGAGTCAAAATGACTTTCCAAAGTTAGCCCATAGAGAAATGACAGAATGAGCAGCATATTCAGCCCACTTTTCCACCGCTTCTCTCTCTTTTCCCCACTTACTCAGTCCCAACTGAACATCCTTTTCATGGCTTTTAGAAGCTATGGAGTCTTCCACCATCACATATCAGAAAAGGCTGCATGAAAGCTGTAGCAGTCAGCTTTAGTAGCAGTCTGAAAGGTTTCTGGGGAAATAATTCATGAAGGCAGAAAGAGAGCTGAGAATGGGAAGCCTGAACTAGTTGGAGCTAATCTATTGCTTGAAAATGTCAGCAGCAGCAAAAGTGTTATCTGCTGTTTGCAAGCAGGACTGTGGATACATGTCATGCCTGGATTCCTACTTTACTTACCCTTGGACTCATCTTAAGGGATGGGAACCGTTTGACTTTATTACTGTGATTAAATCAATGTACTTTAAAGGACTTGGAGCTTTCATTTCTGGCCACTGTAGTCAGAATTGGTCCTATGCTCTCAGCAGACTAGACAAAACTGAATTTTGCTGTCTGAAGGAGAAAGGCAATATGAATTGTGGGAGAAGAATGACAATTGCTAAATCTGTCTCCTTTCTGCCCTCCAAAGGGACAAGGCTTTCTTTTTCCCTGGAAGAGGAATTTATCAGGGCCATACCAACAATAGTCCTCAGGGCTGAGAGATTCAAAACCCTTTGTACTCCCACTAGCTCCACAGAGAAGATGTTGCTGTGCTGAGTGTACTAGCAGCATGTTGCTATTTCGAGGAACTCCAAATCTTTTTCAAAAAATTGGTGCAAGGCTGCGTGCACTGGCAGCAAGACTGACTGGACTACCTGTTAACGGGGTGTTTGCTTACCCTCAGCAATCTACCTGGGACAGGTAGTTGTCTATTGCAATAATGCCAGCCTAGCTTCAGTCAAAAGGAACAGGATTTTTTCTGCTATTCAAACAGAACATGACATAATAAATATCAGAATATTTACCTCAGCCTTTAAAATCAGTTTGAGCTTTGTTAATGCATTTACTGGAAGACAAGGAGTAAATTATTAGGTGACCTTAAGAGCTTAATTAATTACATCTTCGTTTTTACTCGATTTCTTCATGAGGTAAAATAGGTTATATTTATGGGTAACCAATTCTTAAATGTATTAATTTAACTATTGTTTCAATGCCATTTTGTTGTAAAACATAACAACCTTACTCAAAGCAGTTGAAAGAAAAGTTAAAGAAGCTATAGCTCAATTATAGGTCTAAAAATAACGCTGAAGACTAAGTGTGATTCAATTGGAGGTTAAGACACGAAAATTTAAGTTTCTACAAGCTGGAGGGCATGTGTATGCAAGGTCTCTAAACTCATCCCATGGCTGACATTCTGGGTCCAATTTACTTTTTAAATACACCCGTTTGCTGAGATTTCATAGTCTATCTTAGACATCTCCACCAGGATACATACGATACAGACCATACAGAAGGTTCACACTGTTCTTTAACAGTAGACAGCAGCCAGACAAGATACACTAGAAGGGCTGAAATGGCACTGGCTGCCCACGTGAGGAAATGGAGTAGAGCTCCTGAATGGCTAATTAGCTGAATGTCTTCCCTGTGACTGTAATGACTGCCATGACAGTGATTGACAGCTGTCTTAAGAAAGCTGCATGAAAGAATTGGAGACATAGTGCAATGAAATGGCCATAAGTTTAAGAATGCATTTCATTCATGTAGCAATGGAAAAAAATATTTGCCGACTGGGTGAAATGCTCCTTCTACAGGTTTGTGGATGATGCCAAATTGGAAAAAGGGGTCTGGAGGGGTGGGCTGCTGTGCAAAGGGACTTAAACAGAAGAAATGATCTGACAGAAACTTGATAAAGTTTTAGAAAGGTAAACACTGAGTCCTGCACCATGAGCATAATAACCCAACAAAACAGTACTGGCTGGACATCAAATGGACAGAAAGCAGTTTAGTAGAAAGGGAGCTGGGGGTCCTGGTGGGCAGTAAATTGAATATGAGCCAGTAGTGTGTCCTTGCAGCAAAGGCGGCCAACAACATCTTGGGCTGCATTAGGAGAAGTGTTGCAAGCAGGTCCAGGGAAGTGATTCTTCCCCTCTCTTTGGCATTTGTGACACTGCATCCGGAGTACTCTGCCCAGTTTTGGTCTCCTTGCTACAAGAAAGACATTGACGTACTGGAGCACATCCAGCAAAGGTTTACCAAGGTAACTAGAGGGCTGGAGCCCATGACATATGAGGAGAGGCTAACAGATTAGTTTGGTCTTAGGAAGAGAGGCTAAGAGGGAGGTCTCATACATGCCTTTAACAAACTAGGGGAAGCATATAGAGAAAACAGAGCCAGGCTCTCCTAGGATGAGAGACAATGGACACAGTTTACAACATTGGAAAGTCTAAATAGATACAAGGAAATCTATCTTCATTATGAGGGTGGTTAAATTGGCTGCCCAGAGAGCTTGAATAATGTCCATCTGTGAACATATTCAAAACTTGACTGGATAAAGCCCGAATTTACATTATGTAAATTGGCTCTTTTTTGAGCAGGAGTTTGGACAAAATGACCTCCAGAGGTTTCTTCCAGTTATTTTGTGATTAATGATTCTATGATAAAAACAAATGCACACTTTTTTTTTACATTATAAATGTTCTTGAGTGATTATCGTTGGAAATGCAAAAAACTCCAGACATTGCAAAAAAAAAGAGTAGGCAGACTTGTACAGGCAGCAAACACAGAGACAGTGTGAACTCTTAGCAGTCTTGCCAGTTTGTGTTTTGTGGGTTTGGCCTGTCATTACTGTATTGCATAGATAAATAATTCTGTGTATGTGTGCATAAGGAGTAGAACTTCAGTGTCATTCTATTCTCCTATACATGGTAGAGAGCGTGGATAACTTGATGAAATACAAATCAAATAAAATGAACTGTTCCCTCTGCAAAAGCTAATTTTATGCAAAAGCCACTATATTTAATGACATGCTTTTTTAAAACTAACTTTACAAGTATCTCAAAAAAAAAAAAAAAAATCTGGCATTTTCCCATCTGCTGTACCTATTTAAATCTATCAAGTAGGCAGATTTGCATTTTGTAAGATGGAAAGGGCAGAGAGACAACCCATCAAGCACAACCTATAGTAGATGTGGATTACAGAACTGTTAATCAAGTTGACAAGAATATATTTAGAAAGTGTCCTGAACTATTCGAAGAGATACAGTTTGATCTTCAGTATAATGCAACAGAAAAAATGGGCTCAAGAGAGAAATACAGGAAAAACAGACTTTATCAGTGGTTCACCAACAGCAGAGATCAACATGTCTATGGAAAATGTACTGAATTGCTGAAAACTGACTTGTGTATTGATAGATTCAAGTATATGGTCTCATCTTCACCACTTTCTTGCATAACTGAGTTGTCCTTTTGGTCCTCTCCCTCTTTTCCAATTTTAGCTTGCACACAACTATACTGACACAAATAAAAATACATTCATATGCTTCCATAGCTCATCACTCTAAACAAGCCTGATCTCTTCTTTAATCTAAATTCACAAAACATAAATATGGAAATGGGATAATTGACTCCATAGCAAAAATATATTGTGTAAGTAAGTTAACAGAATTTGATGTTTCTGTCATATTTAAAGAACTCTGACTTTGATACAGCATTAGTCATGTAGATTAAGACAAAACTACATTGGTCTTAGTTAAGTGACAGCTTTAACAAGATCTTAATATTAATTCTAATAATGGCCAGGATTCTTCATTCTTATGCATATAAAATTCTTTGCATTTTAGAAAGACAAGTGGCAATAAGATTTTTTTAATCTCCTTAAAGAATTTTTGCAATGTTACAAATTAAATAAAATTAGGTTTTAGCTTTACAGAATTTTAAAACTCCACCTAATTTTTTCATACTTTGCAATTTCTCTTTCCACTTACTAAAAATCTCAATGTTTTTACTAAGAAAAAATTTACTAAGAAATTTTACTACATCTTGTGAAGAACTCTGCAGCCCTATCTCACGGCACTTTTACCTGTTTTAAATAGATTATGTATCTCCTCCAGTAGGGAATTAAGACCTTGGAGTTAAAGTGGCTTAAATTTGCTACAGATTCTAAGTAAAATGAAGTAAATGCACAACTAGGAGACTATTACCTGTTAGAATGTTGCGGAGAGAGAGATGCATGTTATTGTCCTCATGGAGGACCAAAAAAAAGTGATGGGGCTTTTGAAATAAAAGGCAAACAAAGAGTAAATGCACATAAGAGTTTCAGCAGGCAGCAGATTGCATGCTGCCAGGAGGAATGTGAAAAAGGAGTTGCTTTTATCCAACTTAAACTGGAACCAAAAAAAAGTAGAGCAATTTTCAGTCTTAATAAAGCCTATTTTAGGAGATGATAAAGGCAAAGGTTGAAGCCACACATTATATTTCCACAGCTTTTCTCCACTGAATATAAATTACGTTTAATGGCTTTATTTAACACATATTCCAATTGACTTAGGGGCATGGCCTGCAAACAAATTGGCAGTTCTGACTTTTATAGCCTTGCATTTCATGCTCCTCTTAGCCACTAGGATTCATTTTAATCATCTCACCTCATTGTCCTAGAGAAATATTATCAAACACAGAAAAGATTGCTGGTAAGGCTCTAAACTTCAGATCAATATTCATCACAGTATGCAGAATCCTAAGACCAAATTCAAGAGAAAACTTCAGCACTTCAAATTAATCTTGCAATGAGTTTTTACACACAGAGCAGAGTTATTGTTGGCTTCCCTAAGTCAGAGTTTTGAAGGGGGAAAATATATTTGCCAAGGCAGACATAGTGATTGGTTGGCTACAGTTAGTGAACTCACTGGATATGAAAGGCCAGCTATATGTGGTATAAAATTGCCACTGCTTGCAACAAGAAATTCTGCTTTTACATTTCCTGTATGCAATTGTGAGACTAAGAAAGGATATGATTTCTAGCATGGAATTTATGAATAACACCTCTGGCATGTTAAACATTTTAAAAACAATAATTATGTGGAAACAAAAAATTAACAATTAGAATTACTAATTCATTTAATGTAAATTAAAATCCTGCTGCTGAAGGAGATAATATTCTGAAGTCCATTTTAGTGAAATAATTTAATTTCACCTGTTGGATAATGTAAACTTAAAAAATAAAGTATGTGGGGAAAAATGACAATTTCTCAAAAATTAAGTTTTCTAGCTGAAGTGGCAGCAAATTTTATTTCACCAAGTTTCTCTAACAATCTTTCCTCACAGCTATAAAGGCCTCTAGAATACACTCACAAATTAAAGAAGAAATAAATTCTGTAACCAGCAAAAAAGAAATGTTTTCTTTTAATTCATTTGTGAATGAAACTGTTTACTCAGTCACAAGCAGAAAACTATTGTTTGACAATGGTTTTGTGCTTCATTCTGACTTACTCTTGAATAAGGCTTCCAGAAGTTGAGTAAGAATTAAATGTAAGAAAACTCAAACCAAGATCTTACAGAAAAGGATTTTTGTTTTAAACAAAAATGTTTTCAGTCATTCACACTCATTCCCTCATGTATTTTACTCATTCATTCTTTTATACTAGCACAAAGAGGTGTATATCCAATTAGTTAGATTAGCATTACTTGTGGTGACATGGAAGATAAGGTTGCCAGCTATTAAGTAATCTCTTAGGTTCTTCTTGACTGGTGACAATGAACTAATTTTTTGCTAAAATATTTTATAGTTCTTATGAGTCAACACTTGATATGGTCTGATGTTTCATCCCTGAGGTCTTCCATCCTTCACTTCCCTCCCTATAAATCTGAGGCAAGGTTGCTGCCCGTTGCCTTATTTTCCCTATCTTATGACTAAAGTCTGTTTGCCTGCTGAAATGAGAAAAAGAAGAATCACACATGCAAGATTATTGCCATCCATTTGTTATGAGTGCAGGTCTTCTACTGAAAAGTCATCTGTAGTATAGTCTTGTTGCAAACATACCTGCTTCAGTGCCCACCAGCTTTTTGTTGTCAGTCATGTCCTGTTTTTAAATACATGCTGTTTTTTCTGGTACTTAAACACCCATGCATTCCCATTCATACTTCCCTCATACCAGTGTTTTACAGATCTCTATGGAAAGTGCTTGCTCTCTGCACAGTCTTTCAAACAAGCACAGGTGTAAGTGATAAAAATGATCCATAATGAAAATCATGGTCAGACATACTTAAATCTATGGACACGAGTTCATTCTATGCAGGAAGTTTTTTGAGCACAGTTAAGCACATGGCATCTTAACCAGAGAGTTGTTGGCTCAAAAAATATTATTTCATGTTAGAACTTTGTCAGTTGCATTCTTCTGAATGTTGAATACTATCAAATTGTGACAAAAGCAGGTCCACCCCTTAGTTTTAGCCTCTTAAAATCATAGACATGTAGAACTAAAGTAGACTATAACATTATGCTGCTTCCATGTGTCTAAATTCCTAAAATCCAGGTCTGTTCTGGTGCCTACCTCTTCCAGTATTAGTTTCCTAATACTTCTGTCTTCCTTGTTGCAAATTCTGCAAATTCTTTTTTATTTCCTTGTGAGACACTGAGAACCAGTAAGTACTGTTAATTTCTAACAGCCACCAGGGCACATGTTCTGTTCGCTGTTGGACCATTTTTGGGAACTTCCACTTGAGAAGAAATCTAGGCAGCTCTGAATCAGAGCAGTTCTGCTACAACAATCTGAGCATTTTGTTCTTCTTTTTCTTAAAAAAAAAAAAAAAGTTATCTTCAGTATCTCACAGTATTTTCTATTTTCTCACTCTATCATGCTTTTTGTCTCCTCAGCTATTCTTTGTTTTTCATAAAATGTACTGCTATATCCTGAAGAGAATATTCTAGCTGTGATGTTAGCAAAACTGACAAGAGGGGAATAATTTCATTGCTTATAAGGTAAAGTACATCCCAGAACTGAGCTTTGTATTTGCTTTTTTATTTTTCTTTCCTTTATTACAATATAGTATCATTGACTTGATTTGCAGTCCATTAAAGCTTCTAAATCTCTTTTTAAAATAGTACTATGAGACAGCTATTCTCTATTTTTATATCTCTCAATTTAATTTTTCCTTCTGCTTTATATTATATTGCTTTCCTCTTTTGTTAACTTCATCTTATTAAGTTGGAGTCAAGAATGATTTTGACAAGCTGATTCAGGTCTGTCTTTGAGAGTGTTTACTCTTTTCCTGGTTTGGTGATATCTGCAAAATGTCAAAGAACATTTCATTTTCAGTTGTCTGAATCATTCATGAAAACAGTGATTTGAACTGGGTCCACCCCAAGCCTTTGCAAAAATCTCACATCATATGTTCATGCAGTCTGAGTGAATTTCAAATATGTATTAGCTGAATGTGACTTTTAACCTGTTGTGCACTCATCTTACAGTGTTTTTTATCTAGGCTGTTGAACTTTTTTGATTTTACTGGAAAATACTGGAGAGCAGCATGATTTTAGAGAAGAGAGAGATGTTGAGTGGCCATCCTTTCTTCAAGGGACTAGACATCATGGGTGGTTCTACTCTTATTTTTTCCAGTGCTAGCAAACTGTACCCCTTATCCTGTATCTTTTTTTCATGTCTTTTACTGGTTTACCGTATGCACGCATTAAGTGAGACCCTCTGACATTTCCTTTCCTTACCTGCTCCAGTACTTTTCCTTTTACCTTGTGAAGTTCTAAAAGTTGTAACAACCAGTCAAGTACATCTTCTAACCAAGGGTTATCTACAGAATTTAACTTAAAAACTTGCTTATAAAAACAATGCTTGAACTACAGTACTGTTATTTCTTCAAGACCCAATTCCAGTGCTGACCTTTCCTTGGTAACCCAAGTTACTAAGAGTAGCCTAAAACTAATGGAGGATCATGAGCTCCTGGAGTGTGTCCAAAGAAGAGCAACAAAGCTGGTGAAGGGTCTGGAGAACAAGTTTTATGAGGAGCAGCTGAGTGAACTGGGGTTGTTTAGTCTGGAGAAAAGGAGGCTCAGGGAAGACCTTATGGCTCTCTACAACTACCTGAAAGGAGGTTGTACTGAGGTGGGTGTCAGTCTCTTTTCCCAAGTAACAAGCGATAGGACAAGAGGAAATGGCCTCAAGTTGCACCAAGGGAGGTGTAAACTGGATATTAGGAAAAATTTCTTCACCAAAAGGGGTTATCAAGCATTGGAACAGGCTGCCCAGAGAAGTGATTGAGTCACCATCCCTGGAGGTATTTAAAAGATGTGTAGACGTGGCTCTTAGGGACATGGTTCAGTGGGACTTGGCAGTGTTAGGTTTACTGTTGGACTCAATGATCCTAAAGGTCTTTTCCAACCGAAATCACAGAATCATAGAATCATAGAAGTGTTTGGGTTGGAAGGGACCTTAAAGATCATCTAGTTCCAACACCCCTGCCATGGGCAGGCACACCTTCCATTAGACCAGCTTGCTCAATGCCCCATCCAACCTGGCCTTGAACACTTCCAATGATGGGGCATCCACAGCTTCTCTGGGCAACCTGTTCCAGTGCCTCACCACCCTCATAGTGAAGAATTTCTCCCTTATATCTAATCTAAATCTATCCTCTTTCAGCTTAAAGCCATTACCCCTTGTCCTATCACTACACGCCTTTGGAAAAAGTCCCTCTCCAGCTTTCTTGTAGCCCCCTTCAGGTACTGGAAGGCTGCTATTAGGTCTCCCCGCAGCCTTCTCTTCTCCAGGCTGAACATCCCCGACTCTTTCAGCCTTTCTTCATAGGAGAGGTGTTCCATCCCCCTGATCACTTTCGTGGCCCTCCTCTGGACCCACTCCAACAGGTCCATGTCTTTCCTGTGCTGAGGGTTCCAGAGCTGGATGCAGTATTCCAGGTGGGGTCTCACCAGAGCAGAGTAGAGGGGCAGAATCACCCCCCTCGACCTGCTGGTCACACGTCTTTTGATGCAGCCCAGGATACAGTTGGCTTTCTGGGCTGCAAGTGCACACTGACAGCTCACATTGAGCTTCTCATCAACCAACACCCCTAAATCCTTCTCCTCATGGCTGCTTTCAATCCATTCTCCGCCCAGCCTGTATTTGTGCTTGGGATTGCCCTGACCCAGGTGCAGAACCTTGCACTTGGCCTTGTTGAATTTCAGGAGGTTCACACGGGCCCTCCTCTCAAGCCTGTCATGATTCTATGATTCCATGATTCTATGATTCTATATACATATACAGATACAGATACAGATACAGATACATGCTGTTTGTATAGTTAAGAGTTCTCTTTTCCTAGCCAAATTTTTAACTATAATACTTCTTTTTGGCACACCTAGTCTTTGTATTAATGTTGGAGAATGGCTGAGGAGCCTTGTGATTCAATTTTGACATAAGTTAGCCAGACCAGGCCGCAGTGAAAAATTCCGAGTTGTGCTGACAAGGGAGAAAAAGAAGGTCGTGCTCACCTTGCACTGTACAGATAAACAGCTTTTGAAGAAACACTGTATAAGAAAAACAGGATGGAACCCGGACCACGTAACAGTAACCGCAAGTAGGAGGAGTATGCTAATGCAATCTTTAGAGCTAAGCCAATGATTGTAAGACAAGTATGCATAAGGTAGAAATTAGTGTATAAATACGTGTAGGGTTTTGCAATAAAGTTGAAGCTTGCCTTATCACTCACATTGAGTCGACTGCTTGCCTTCCCTCGCTCGTCGCATATTAACAGCACACCTCTATTTCAAAGTAGAAGACTATTCAAATAAGGGAATAAAAAGGGTCAGAGGACTGGGCAGAACTGCAATTTTGTTAGATAACAGGAAAACCAGTCTCCTACTTGTGTGAAGTGTTAGGTTTCAGTATTCCATTAATAAGGATGGAGTCTCACTTTCTACCATGTGTGATATTTGTTATTAACCTCTTGTTCTGATTGTGTTTCCTCCCTCTTTCTCCTGGTTGACTCTATCTTCTATTCATGACACCAAACTCGGGTGATCTGCCTATTCAAGAGAACACTAGTGTCTTTACTTCTTGTGAAATGAATTGTGCTTGA
The DNA here is from genome assembly GCF_000690835.1 of Fulmarus glacialis. Taxonomy (NCBI): domain Eukaryota; kingdom Metazoa; phylum Chordata; class Aves; order Procellariiformes; family Procellariidae; genus Fulmarus; species Fulmarus glacialis. Next base: position 35,941 of record NW_009217404.1, read on the forward strand.
CTTAAGTAACTGTAATTTTTCATGTGGAGAATCTGTTGACTTACCAAGTGCATTTGTTGGCCTGTTTTTTGGCATAGGCCATGGCTTGTTAAGTTCTACCCTGTGTGACTGTTGGCCAAAATTGTTATAATTGGTTGCTGTAATAATAATTCACACTATAACATGGAGGGCATTGCAGCATAAGGGTTAGATCAGTGTTAACATCAATTATTCACTTACCATAAAATAATTATAAAACCTTCAAAGTCCTATGGCACTAAATGGCCAGTTTGGTAATCTGATGTAAGCCGGTATTCTAGAGTTTTTCAATGTCTTGAAGGATCTGCACATTGCATGTGTTCGTGGAGGAATCTTCTCTTTTGAATTATCATTGTGAAGCTACATAGATGGTTGGCCACTGGGCAGATCACAGCTGATTACAATTTGTTTTTACCACATCAAATTGGGCCCTTCAAATTGTGACCCTTATGATCCCATTAATGACATAGCAAGTTCAGACTGGATCTTACGTCCTTCTGGCTTGTTTCTGTTGCTCATCTTGGCTAAGGTTATGCAAGAGTCACCTTGCTTAACAATTAATACAAAAATTTAGGTATTATTTCTTATGATACTTCAAAAATTTCATCTCATCCTCCTCGTAATTACAAGTAAAATGCATTTTCTAACCACAGTTTATCTTCAGTTCAGCTTAAGTTCAAAACCTCCAATAAACAAAACACCTTCACTGAAAACAGAGGACATAAACAGGAAGAGGTTTAGTAGTTGAGCTTAGGAAGGCATAGGCCTACTTTTTGATTTTATACTATGTTGTGCAGTAATGTCATCCCTTATATTAGCATGTATTACACACCCTCAATATTGTTTAAATCTTTTGTTCAGAATGGGTCTATAATGCTGTATTTTTCTGGCTTTCCTATGAAGTCTCATGTGGCACTGCAAAAAGCTTTATTAAAGTAAAGCGATCTCATCTTCTACTTCCTTGTTTATCCATTACAGTAAAAGTTACTATGCCAAAAGAGGACATTAGACAGTTTTGACATGATCTACCCTTGAGAAAGCCGTGTTGGCTGGTTTTTATCACCTTTTTATTTTCCTGTAGAGTTCTTATAAATTGGCTCTTTAATAACTTCTCCCAGTATCTTTCCACATACTGAAAATACTGTGGCTGGTCAGTGATTTCTCAAGTCTTCCCTTTCCTAGGGCAATGTTGCCCTAGGAAAGGGCAACAAGTTTGCCCTTCTTCAGTACCCTGAGACTTCTCATGAGATCTCAAAGATAATTATTTGTGATTCAGATACTACTTTGGCTATTTCATTAAGTGCTCAAGCTTTTGTTCCTTTCCTCCACCCCTACCCTGGCCCATCTAATTGCATCAAATATATTTAAATACCTTTTACCATGTCATTTCATTTTCAGTTTCAGTATTAGAATTAACTACACTTGCTGTCTGGTCACAAAGAGAAAGATAATATAGCAATGAAAACTATATCCTTCTTGAAATTTTTCTGTGATATGACCTTTTTCTCATAAGAAATCTTCATTTTCCTTTCTTGTCTTCAAGCTTATGATATATTTATAGAACCTTTGTCTCTTCCTGTTTATCATCTATTTTGTATCTTAATCTTCCAGGTTTTATCCCTAGATGATTGTGCTGGTTCTGTAGACTCTTGCTTAATTATGTAGTTTCGCTTTCATGTTCTGTATAACATCCTTTCTTTTTTTTTTTCCCCCTGAGTCTAACAGAAATCCTGGTTTAGCTATACTGTATTTTTAATACAGTTTTCTGCTGTTCCTCTGTTTCTGGAAATCTCTATTTATTCTCAATAACTGCAAATTATTCTGTATTTTTTTTTTTCATGGAAAGTCAAATCTTGCCATGTCACTCATCTGATCCCCAATTGAGTGGAAATTTCTGAAAAGAAAAAAAAAAATCCTTTTTTTTTAAAAAAAATTGCTATTGTTATTATTTCAGCCCCTTCTTCCTTTTCTTTTTCTTAAGAATTGTGAACCTGATCCTCCTGTGACCGTCCCCGGTACCTTCCACCTACTAATCCTCAGCCACCTCCTGTCAGTTGGAATAGAGACTGGAGACAGTCGTTTGCTAAACTAACTCCTATTTCACATTCTCCCCAGTGCATTCTTTAACTTCTGTTACAAGTTGTGTCTGGCTATGTTGCTTTCTAACAGGTATTGGATAATTAATGTTTCCTTTATCACTAGCTCTCACTCCTTCCGTTGCCAAAAATAACTAATTTCCTAGCTGTGGTAAAATGGTTTAAAAGAGTCTCTATCACTACAAGTCTTTGTTCTTTTCCTTTTATATTCATCCAGGAAAAAAGTTTACTCTGTTGCATTCGTAAGGCGTGGCGACC
>NW_009217405.1:0-57609 GCF_000690835.1 Fulmarus glacialis
CCTGCCAGCGCCTGTGATGCAGTAGGTACACTACCTACTATGCCATACTGCTCGCTTCTGTAATTCTACTGCTCGCTTCTGTAATTTTAAACAATGAAGACTTGTTGCTTAGAAGCTAGGTAACTAGCAGGTGGTGTATTTGCAGGTGTGTAGAATTGTAACTAGTATAAATTGTGTATCCTGGAAGCATTGTTAGACTCTAGTGAAGAGTGACCTTGGAAAAGAGAACCATAAACAAATGTGGTCCAGACGTGGCTCGGAGACAAACCTCGACCTTACAAGGAAAGAAAGGAACAGGTTCATGAAGAGTTCACTACCCTGCCGACCACCCGAGACCACCCGAGACCCTCAAGGAGACCCTAAAGGTTGTAGTGTGCACGTGTCTAGGATGATGTAATATTATAATTAGTTCCCAGAAATTTAATGAATATGTAAAAAAGAATCTTAAAATAAGTATGAGAAGCATGAATATAAACAGAAAGGTGATTAGACCAGGTGTGCTTGATTTGTGGCAAGTCCACCGAGCACCGAGGCCTGAATAAAACAATATCTCTCCTGAGTGTGTGGAATTGGTTACTTGCACGCTGGACACGCATCCGCTTTTTGGACAACACCTGGACATGGAGACCAGATACAACCGTCCTGAGAACAAACTGCACAAGTTGCTCATTTCCTACGGAGGCACGATATTGGTGCTGTTCCTGGATTCTGCATATTGTAGTCCATCCCTTAACTGTATTGCTGCAGAGAAACGGGGCTCTAGGACAGGGCAATGCCTGCAGGACAGACAGACGTTCTCAGAAAAACCCAATGTGTGCTCTCTCTCCTGGGAGAAAGGAGGTGCTGGACAGAGAGTGAATCAGGGTGTCTGTCTGAGGCTGCATGCAAATTAAACTTTCATAATGTATTTCATGTCAGCTTAATCCTTTCCTGGACTCAAAAAAAAAAGAAAAAAGAAAAAAAGTAATAATTTCTCAATGAGAGGGGGATGATTATAAAGGGAATCAGCTGGTTTGGGTGGTTCTTGGAGATTTTTGTGTGTCCTATTTTTTTGTATGAAAAGGGAAATGCGAGCTTCCAGTAAAGCCACCAGGAACATTTTGCACCTCCATCTTCACTTCCTCATTCCCACATGGATTTTAAACTTCAAATGTGGATCAAAATAATCTCTTTCACGTAAAATAAGCTCCTATCAATTGCATGTGACTGCAAGCATAGGTTTACAACAGCACCTATTTCTGTAACTATGAAACACTAAATATTCTGTGGGTTTTTAACTAAGCTTGCCCCGTTAGCTCTGGAAACCCTCTCTGCCCATTCCTCTTCTCTAGCTGTGTCTTTTCTTGCGTCTTTTCTGAAACCATATATCTTTGATGGGCAGTCCTACACTCCACAGCAGTCTGAAATCAAACTGCAGCCTCAGTAGTGCTGCACAAAGAGGAAACAGTTGACATTTTTTTTTATTTCTTAAGTAAACCTGAGGTGTTTGGGCACAAGGGTCCTGAGACTGTATGAGACACCCTGAGGTTTCTTCTAGGGCTGCTGTTGGACACCTGCTACCTGAACAGCAATCTGGTCTCTGAACAGATCTCAGAAGAAACTGCAGAACTATCTTTTTTAGCCCAATAACCAGCCTGCCTAACCATCATGGCCCATTACTGCAGATCATATTTCCTATAGCCTGTTGCACTGAGATTTCTTAGCTGTAACTGCTTTCTAACCTTCTCTCTCTTGCTTTAAGACTTGTTTTTATGGGTTTCTGTTTATTTCACCAGTCTTTCAGGAATTTCTTTTTGTCCTTTATGTCTGCAGCATCTTTTAGTTTGGCAAAACCTTCAAAATGCCATTTAATGTCCCTTCACTTTTCCATCAAATCAAATAAACTTAGTCGTATCCAAACTAATGCTGCCTAATGTGACTAATAATATCTGCTGTGACACTTTGTGAGGACTACATTAATTGTTAGTGCTCACTGTGAGGATCACATTCTACACACATTTGCACCCAATTTGTGAAGATATTCTGGATCCCCCTTGAAATGTTCATCTTCTGTTACACTGTTTCAGAACACTTCAACTTATCTATGACAGTGATGAGATGTGCTATATTAACAAAGAGGCAATAAGTACTTTCAGTTAATATTCAATTTTTCATCATATAGATTGATTTGGAATTGGTTGGAATCTTTATTTCCAAATAGTTTACTGGCTACAGCTTTCTGTAAAACTACTGAATTCAAGCAAGATGTAATGTAAAAAAATGAATGACATAAATAAAACATCAGTAGTGGAGAAATCCAGAAAGAAATTTCCATTCAATATCTACATTCAATATCTACACAGCTGTCTTCTATTCAGAGAGAAAGGAGAGGAGAGGAAGAACAGGTAAAGTCAGGTGCATTTTAAAACAAATGATTCTCCTCTGTTTGCTGCAAATGCCACTAATATTAACTGAAATATGTAAAAACGCCTGCAGTCTCTATTTTATTTTATTTCATCTACCTGTGATTCTAACTAAGAAAGCTCTAAGTTAGCTATTTGTTTCATTAGTGGAAATCACAGCCTGAATTTATAAATGCAAATATTTATTGTTTCTGCGTAAATACCTCATATTTCAAGCAACAGATGCATTCAAGATCACAATCTACTCAGAGCTATTCAGTAAACAGGAAAGAAATACCATGTTTACCCTGATACTATTCTTTGTCACATTATTTGTTGATTTTTATTCAGGATGGCACTTGAACTACTCCTACACCCACATTAAGAGCTGTTCTCCACAGAAACCTTCTCAGACCTTCTTGGTACACACAAAGCCACCAGCTGTGCTTGAATATGGGATGTCACTATTGCTTTGGAGAGCCTCCACAATCATCAGAGATCTTTAAGCTTTATCATTCCCATATTCTCACCAATGAAACATGGTATGTGGCTATAGAGACTACCTGCTGAAGTAGTACTGCTACCTGTCATCGTTTAACCCCAGCCGGCAACTCAGCCCCACCCAGCCGCTCACTCACTCCCCCCCGGTGGGATGGGGGAGACAATCGTAAAAGTGAGAAAACTCATGGGTTGAGAGTTTAATAGGGAAAGCAAAAGCTGCGCACAGAAGCAAAGCAAAACAAGGAATTCATTCCCTACTTCCCATCGGCAGGCAGGTGTTCAGCCATCCCCAGGAAAGCAGGGCTCCATCATGCCTAACGGTTACTTGGGAAGACAAACGCCATCACTCCAAATGTCTCCCCCTTCCTTCTTCTTCCCCCAGCTTTATATGCTGAGCATGATGTCATATGGTATGGGATATTCCTTTGGTCAGCTGGGGTCAGCTGTCCCAGCTGTGTCCCCTCCCAGCTCCTTGTGCACCCCCAGCCTCCTCGCTGGTGGGGTGGGGTGAGAAGCAGAAAAGGCCTTGACTCTGTGTAAGCCCTGCTCAGCAGTAACAAAACCATCCCTGTGTTATCAACACTGTTTTCAGCACAAATCCAAAACACAGCCCCATACTAGCTACTGAAGAAAATTAACTCTATCCCAGCCCAAACCAGCACACTACCACAAGCTGTAATGCAAGTTTGCACATATTTCTCCAGCAGGCCAATGTCTGTGCTAAGGGCTTAGAAGGTAAATGCATCCTCAGTGTGATATACATGTATATGGGTATTAGCTGATGCATTCTTATTTGGAGGAAACTTGCATATTTGATTTTCCAAGAATTCTGCCATGCGTGGTAAGAGTCTGTAGCAATTTCCAGTGTCTGAGTTACTCTTAAGAGTTAGCAGCTCTCAATCACGTAGAGAGGTCAGGGTGGTCTCATTTTGTCTTTTGCTGTTGATGTTCACCTTCTCAGAAATGAAAGCCATTTTAAATGACATGCTTGCTTGTTTCTTCAAAAAAACCTCAACCACCTAACAAACAAAAAACCCCTGAACAAACAGAAACAACCTTACATGATTTGACAACAACCACTTCACTTACTTTGTCAAGTTTACTTTTAACCAAAGGCTTCTTTATCACCCTCTGAGCACAATTCCACAAATCATACCATTTCCCAGATGTCTGGAAAAAATGAGACAGGTGTCTGGAACCATTTCTTCCTAGTAAGCACAGAAAACAACATTAACATTCAATTTAATGCACACATTATTCCATGTAATCAACAAGATGATTTAAATGTTGGCTCTGAAAAGCAAAAGGCTGGATGGAAAAATAGATGTACATTGAGAACCCAATGTTTTGGCCCTTACTTGTTTAAAATACTTTGCAAGTCTTGGGAAATAAGATTGGATTTCTCCCATTCAGTATTCTCCAAAGGATCCCTAGCTAAGTAATAATAAAATAAGTTCTTTTCATGCGGTTATAACCAATGGATTTAATATCATCTGTCTCTAAAGTTCTATTAATGAGTAGCTTCCTGATTATGGGATTCATTCTTATGGAACACTGCAGTAAAATTAGATTAATGCTGCTGAAGTCAATGCAGATATTCTATAACCAAAAGTTGTGTATATAGAATATCATTGTACATTAGTACATTACTACATCTTACATATATCTATACCGTGTACCCATATACTTACATGCCTATATTATATACACCTATACATTACTGCATTAGAATAGAGAGAAAGGCAAAGTACCAAAAAATGCGAAGAACAAAAGGGCTAAAGATGTCAGTCATGAAGGACCATGTTTCAGAGGCAAATTGTCATAGCTTCAGTAGAGCTGGGAGAACAGCCACTAGCTGAAGGTATAGCTTCTGCCTAGTGACCATAATTCAGCCGACGATGATTTCCATCCCAAATCCCAAGGGGCTGTTAATAACAGGGTAGAGAGCTTCATTTTATAATGAGCAAATAAAAGCAAACAAATATTGTTAAATGTTACTAAAAAGAAAGGGTTGACAGCCTGATTTTTCTGGTTGCCATTTGGATTTTATATTCAGGACTTGTGATTTTCAGTCTGAAAATCCATCTGGTGGTACGGATTGGCATCAAAGAGCTTTAGGAAAAATGGCTAAGGAAAACAGGCCTATTTTCAGTCAAATCAGCTAACAGGGTCCTACTCCTTTAATGGATCAGTTGCTATGAATCCAGAAGCTGAAAAATCAGGCACTGTTCTTTATAATTCATGCTGACTTTGCATCTAGTTCCAAATATTTTGGTATCACCCTATTCTTACTATACAAATTTTGGGGAAAAAAGGGCATCATATAACCGAGAAGTCATTTGCTAATCCTGCCATAATACACTGAGATATATTATCTACCTGTGCTGATGGGAGAGTACAAGAGAAGAGCAACTAGGATCTATTTCTAGCCTTGCCATATATCCACAACAGTCTTTCAACATCTTTTTTTCAGGTCTTAGAACTTCTTTTCCCAATATATTAAAACTGAAATTCTAAATAAGCCAAAGAAACACTTTTTCAGCCATTATTCTTTAACCATAAACTTTGAGAGATTTGAATTTTATATTCAAGTACAATGCTGATCTTGCCCTCTAGAGTTATTAATAACAGCAGAATGTTCTTTTACTTAGATTTTCTGTGCAGACTTCTGCCTTCTGCTGAAGGTACTGTTTATATAATGAGCTCAAACTCAATCAGGTTCTTGTGAATAGTCTAAGGAACATTTTATTTGGTGTATTGACATTTCACATTTTCTTTATTACCCTTTGTGAAATCTCTTTATCACAACAGTGAAATCTCTTTTGAATGTTAAAGGGTTCATTTTTTCTTTCAATATTTTTTATGCTGAAGAGGTAACGCCTTCTGTTTTTAGGCAAGCTATTTACTTACTTTTTGAGATGGCATGACATGAAGCCATTAATTATGTCTGTATTTACAGCTCTCTGGAATGATCTCCAAGAACTTTGTGTAGCTCTGCCTTCATATATCACAACGATATTAATCTTTCCAATAGATCTAAATGACTGCCAACAGATATTTATCTAACCCATTTTTTAAACCTCTTAGAGAAGCATATTCCACAAAATCCATCCCTATGTTTCATATATCTTAGAGTCAGAAATGTTTTCTAATACGTATTGTATCTCTTGCTGAAAAAGTGATCCAAATATTTCTTGTCCTCCCTTACTGAATACATAGAATAATTTATCGTTGTCCTCCTTATACTGGAAGATGGCTGACACTTCTTCATCTTCAAGCCCCAGATGATTACCTGTTAACCTTTTAATTAAAATGAAATATGTCATGTGGATGAAAGACAGAAAGAAAACAAGGGCAGCTCTGGCTTGCTAAAACTTGGAGAAAAGTTTCCAAATAGGATGTGTTGATATGAAAACTGTAGACATGTAGTACTGTAGATACATATAGATATGAAAAGTTCAAAGGGTAAATAAAAGAAAATGGTGCTCTAACTGACAGCCTAGAAACTAAGGAAAAATGGAGACATTCACTTTCTTCACAGTCACTTTCATCCAAGCTAAAGCTTGTGGCAAAGATTTCCACGTCATTGCCTGTTTGAGGAGCCACGCATTCTTATGTTCTGATTATATTCTTACATATTCAGAAGTACAGAAAAGAAGTGTAGTGGGTTAGAACTACTGAAAATTTCTGACTAATAAAGAAGGATAACATTGTAGCTGTCATAGACAGAATCTTGTACAGGACATCAAACTCTGAAATCCAGGTGGATCAGACTTCTTGAGAGAAACTGGTGAAGTTTTCAAGAAAATAGGGTTTGGTCTGATTAAAAAACCCAAACTTTCACTCCTTAGAGAACTTCTGCAAAAAGAAGTCAGTTCATCCGATCCTTGGAATGCACTGGGAAGTTGTTTTTTTCAGTAGGGAAACTTAAAATAGCAAATAGTTAGAGGCTTTACCAGATCTATTTCCAATAAAGAAGGAATAATGATTTAAGAATGTAAAGATTAAGAAAGTCAGTGAAACGACAGGTTTCACAACCTTAGACTATAAAGAAGGAACAATAAAAAGAGAGAATACACTGCAAGAGAGCAGACTTCAATATATTCAGAGAATTGATAATTAGGGCTTATGGTAGGCCAATCTACACAAAAAGTGTTAAAGAGAATTGGCAGTTCCTCAAAAGAGATATATTAAGGAGAGTAACCAGGGCTGGGCAATGTGCTTAGAGAAGTTGCACAGAACTCAAAGAAGAGCAAAAGGAATGATCAGACATCTAAAAAAAGCCTACAAGAAAAGAGGGAAAATTGGGATTTAACCTAAAGATAAGGGGGCTAAAAGAAAACACAATGTTAAAAATAATGGAGAGCTGGAATAAATATCTTGGGAAAGCAGTTGGTATCTTTATCAATTTTAATCTTTAAGAAACAAGAGGATAGATATAGCCTGCCTTAGGCGAAGCGAGGAGGGTGGATTCAGCTCTGCAGCTCTGCATCTGCCTCCCTTTTCCCTTTCCTTAACTAACAGGCCCAGGTCTGGTAACCTTTCCTTAAAAATCATACCTATGTTTCCTTTTCTGCACTGAGGCTTCCCAGTACTACAGCTGGGGCCTCACAGATATTGGGTCAAGGAGAATATTTACCCCCTTTCTTTTTTCACATGCAACACAGCTGTTAATACAGAAATATACTCGCCTTTTCTGCACCAGTGTAACTTTACTGGCTCACATCAAATTTGCAGTGTGAGGTGTTGTACACAGTTTAACCTTTATTTCACTGGGGGGGTCATCCCAATATTTCATCACCATGTACTTGATTCCAACACTTATTAATAAAAATGCCACACAGAGAAACAAATGGAGTAAAGTACCCTTTCAGTTTGCTGTAACCTCCTAGCAAAATACTCTACAAGTGTTTTTTACCAACCACTTGTGCAAATATAATGATTTTATCTAGAACTTTTTTCCCTGGCTGATTTATAGGAATATAAAGGGAGACAGTGTCAAACCCTTAAAAGTTCAAGTTTAAAAGTTATCTGCAATGCAAATTATCTAGACTATCTGTGCCTCCTTCGCCTTCCTCCCACAACAACAAATTAGAATGGTTTGATCTGACTTGTTTTGAAACCTCCTTGCTGGCTGGTTCTTACCACATTATCATTATTAATGCTTATGTAATAGCGATGTGTTAGAGTCTTATTCCAACAGCCCGAGTGAGGCCGAATTGCCTGAGCTTCTCTGTGAGTTCCTTCTCTTTTTTTAAAGATGGATCAGATGTTTGCTTCTCTTCAGTTCTCACTACCACCCATCCCTCATGTGGTACCAAAGATACCAACAATGAGTGGTGACTAGCCAGCTACTCCCGTAAGTACTGCAGAGTGAATTTCAGCTGAACTGCTGAGTTGTTTATACCGGTCTTCCTTAAATATTCCTTAAATATTTTTGCTATGTTTCTTCACTCTGTCTTTGTTGAACCTCATTCTGACTTTGGGTCATATGTCACCTTTGTAATGTGGCCTTACAGAGAAGGCAAACACCGCTGTAGCCTTCTGTGTGTCACTAGCCTTTTGCCAGGATTTTCTTTCCTGTCTGGTAATGAACTTCTATTTTCCTTGATTTTTGTTTCTCTTGCTTCAAAAGTATTTATACAGATTTTTCTTTCCCTCACTAGGAATAACTTATTTTGTATATTTTTTCGGTTTTTTTTCTTCTCACAATGTACTATCCATTTATGTTCATTCTTAGTCATCTGGTCTTATTTTTACATTTTGTACAATTTTTAATACTGTTACTTTGAAACCTTTTAAGAGCTCTTCATTCAGCCATAACCACCTATCGCTCTGCTTTGCTTCCTACTTGTTCTTTGCATTATGGCAGTTTACTTCTTAGTATGTGATACAATCTATAACATCACCTGTCAGTTTTGAGTTGGACTATTTTCCCCAGAGATCCTATGTACCTCCCTGCCTACCAAGTGAACAAGTTCCTTCCTAGCCTTACTCTACTGAACGTTTTCACCTATTTCTTAGAGTAGTGAATGTTATTCTTCACAGTCATTTTTCTCCCAAATTACTATTTACCTTTGGATCCTCAGTCAGTTCCTCCTAAATAGCTGAAAAGAAAGCTGAAATAGTCATTCTACTAGTTGACTTCTCTAGCTCCTGGGGGAAAAAAAAGGAAAAAAAACCCCAAATGATTTTAGTACATTTCAAAACTTGATGGGTGATTATACTGCTGTAAAATTTTCCTAAAGAAAGCTGAAGTTCTTCATTGCCATCAGATACAGTCTTTTTCACACCTCTGTAGTTCAAAAACCTCCTAGTTAAGCTGACTAGAATGTACCATCTCACACATTGTGTCAAAAGGGCTTTTATTCTCCCATGGGCCTTGCTTTTTATACATGCTGTACAGATCTGATTCTGTATATTCTTACTTACATGAATACATGATCTGCTTTCTCAGTGCTGTTTAGGTTCATAGATTTTTTGTGCAACAATTCTCTCTGCTAGTCAAAAAGGGTGGCAGTTGGCTCACTGTATTTACCAGAGCCCAGGTAAATGTTGAGATAATAGGGCTCTGTGTAACTTTGTGAGGAGACAGGCTAAAACTCCTAGTGGCTAGGGTACCAGACTGGGAAAGGAGAAGTCTAGGGTCTTACCTCTGCTGAGAAGAACTTGTGGATATTTTACATTAAAGAGCTATTGGAACAAAAAAAAAAACAAAACAACAATGCTAGTTATTTCCACAGCAACAATCAGAGCCCAGGGTTTATACTCTGGGTTAACATCCCCTGCCAAGGCATCTCAGTGGTTCTGGGCTTGGTTTAACTACTCTCTTTTCTCCTGAGAAACCTGGGTCATTCCTGGAACTGCAGAGGGTTCTGATGTTCCCAAGCACTGCCATGAATCCCATCAGTTACCTTAGGCAGAATTTGTAGCCCCTAACTGTAAGGTACCTACATTTTTCATTGAAGCTAGTCCTGCATCCACATTACATCCAACTTTGTCAAAGCTCTTAATCAGTTGTTTGAGATATTGTTCAGAGCTTGTGTCAGTGCATATGAGAGAGAGAAAGGGGAAAAAAAAGATGGAGATGTTTTCTTTTTTTAGTGTTGTTGTTACTGAGCTCTCAGGCTTTTCCACTTGGAGCAGATGCCACATATTCATCTGGGATGAAACAGTTCTCTTAATTTCAGACCTAACATCTGCTCTTTCTTGACTGAAGACCTGCTCAGTGACTAGACAACAGTTTTCTTGCTGTGTGAGACAGAAGATAAGATAAGGCTGTCCTTTACTTACACTACAGGGAAGCTTTTTCCCCCTGCTTCTTGCAACTATTATAGTTGCGACAGATTGGACTCTTCTGTGTTAAAAAGCAAAACCTTCTCCTTTTCCAAGCCAAAGAGTATGGAAGTGACACCCATATTTTTTATATGTTATCAACAGTCACATTATTCTAGATATTGCCCCAGAATATTAAAAAGACAGAATGCTGGTTTAAAGATGAAATCAGGAAACAATTTTTGGAGTCCTCTAAGGTCATGCCTTGAATTTTAATTCCTATAAAGGGAAAAAGAACCAGATCTGAGACTTTTTAGTCTAAAGCTTTTATGACTGGAAGGGAACACAATTTAAAGGAATGAAGGTGAAGCATTTCTGAAGAACTGTGATTCAGGCACGATAAGGAAAGGTAGTTAATTTGAGAGTATTTATGATGCTTCATATGACATTAATAAATCTGGCTGGAGGTTTTTTTTATTTTTTGGCAGGAACAGTAATAGTCGTAAGTAATTCAGGTTTATAGCACAGCAATGTATTTTAGAGAAATAGGAAAGAGACTGTAATTTGCTGTGAGTCAATGTTGGTGCATGTGGATTAGGAAGCATGAATTGGACAATTTCGGCTTTATAGTGAGATGCCAAGCCATCCCTTTAAGCGATTGTTCCTACACTCCTCGTTTTAGATGATAGCATGTATAGCTGCACAACAACAGAAAAGCCTTGGAGCTGTCAGTTTTACACAATGCCATTCATTCACCTCCCGCACTCCTGCACCCCGAACTTTCAACACGGTCATGCAAAGGAAGGGATCTTACGGACAAAGAAAGTTAGGTGGAGAATTAATGGCAGAGACCTAAAGTCGAAGGGCTGAGAACTGTTGTTTCAGCAGAGAAAAAAAAAATCATTGCAATGCAGAAGCTCGTGAGAAGGAACACAGCAGGTTGCCTGCAATCGTGGTTACAACATCAGCTCCATGTAAGTGGAAAGCGATCAGATGCCTGTGGAGCAAATAGCAAATTGTTCAAACTCAAGTTACAGCAATGGAAAAGAGAGGAATGGCTGTGAATAGGCCAGCTGGTTCTTTTAAGAGCCTGTTGAGTGGAGAAGCACTGCCATTTAACCTGCTTCACAGAGCAGGAGCAGGGGTTTAAGTAATTGCAGGGTCCTTGCTGAATGCTGTCCTACTCACCATCACTCACCTCTGGTCGGAGCAGGAAGCAGCATTACTAGTGCTTGTTGTTGGGCTGCGGTTTCTTGGCGTGTGTATGTACAGGCTGAGACTGAGTCAGAAGCATTGGAGAATTACCTCCCTCAACACCCACAGCGAGTTGCTGAGCTCTGAACTGACTCCTAGCATTCAGTCCCTGCTGATGGCACTACCTGCAAGGCCAGGCGACACCTGAGCTTCATCTCACTTTCTCCATCACCACCTCCCTGCTTCTTTGGGCACCATGGGCTTGCCGTCTCCCACTTCTGGGCAGGCACACAGCAATAGCTAGCAGTGCCAAGACTTATCTGCCCTGTTGGCTAGCGTGCTCTCCATTTGACCCACCTCTGCCCAAGCTAAGCACTTCCAAAAGAGTGTGGCTATTTTCAGCACCTGACTGGAGTTCCAGCTTAACACATCTAGAACACGCCTGATCTTCAAGGGTCTATTTTTCCTGAAAAGTGAAGGGCAACTTGACTTTCCCTGCAACTACTTTTCCTGGAAGTGGAGTGCTCAGTAAACAAGGCCTCCAAAGTCATGAGATATTTTTGGAAATCTTTAGTGTGGACTCGTGAATTCTTAAGCACATTTTACCTTCTCAGTGATGGAGGTGTTGTCTTGTCCGTCTCTCTGCCATCATGTTAGTGCTGTTTACTCGATTATATTCAGTACAAACATGAACGACAGCCTTTAGCTGTGATAAAACAGTCATCCAGAAAGAAAGTTCTCATTGCTCTGAGCCAAATTTTGAAACTACTTACAGCAGTGTATTTTCTGATTCACTCGAACTGCTGTAGAGTTATACCCTTGGTGAGACTTAATTTTCATAAACATCTCCAAGAATAGTAAATTATTCATTATCAAGACCTTTTCATTAACCACTGACATATTATCTGTTCCTCTCTCTGCTCTGATGAGAGAAAAATAGGAGTCTGTTACACCAGGAGCGAGAAAAGAATAGCTGTTTGGCACCTAAATTCCATTTAATTCTATAAATACTAAGCATCATTCATAATCTATGATTAGAAACTTTAGCTCAAGATTCAGGGCTATATGTTCAGCTCTAGTGATTTACAGTTTCCCTCCCATTTTTAGCCATGATAACAACTGTTAATCTTACCTAAATGAACTTATTAAAACAAAACAAAACAAAACAAAACAGAACAAAACATGACTGTTCTCTCTCTATACTACTGTAAATCAGGAATAATCTGCTAAAAGCACTATACCTGCCTTCATCTGAATTAGTCCACCTGTATACCACCTTCCTGAAAATGGGTAATCAAGGTGGAAGCGTGTAACATTCCCCAGATACAGAACATGATATTCATGAGTAAGAGGCCTATTTGTCAGGTGAACTGAAGAATCTGAGAAAAAACCCAAAAAACCCTCATTCCTTCAAAATTAAATATTCTTGCTTTTCCTCTTTTAAACAAAAAATCCCCCCAAGCAATCAATTGTGGACAAACTTAGAGGATGTCTTAATTTTTAAGCTTTTTTTATACACTTTAAAAAATAAAGCCAAACTGCATTTTAAAAATACATGCTGTTTCAAAATGAAAAGTCAAACTGTTTCCACCAAAATATGTAGAAAACCAAATGTTTTTTTAAAATAAATATGTTTTATTTTGGTCACAATTCTCTGCCCAATTTGATTAGAATTCCTGTTTATTCTCTGTGATTCTAAAACTGCCTTTTTCAGCAAATATGCTATTCTTGACAAAAAATCAAGCAACCTTCTCCCCTCCTGTTCTCCTGCTTCAGATAGAAGGAGGTTTTGTTGACATCATCTTAACAACATAGATGTAAATGCCATATTTCTGTTAAAATTAATGACCGTATCCTACATTTTGGTGCCCCCCCCTGGATTATGGGCCTTCTCTAATGAGCTGATCTGATTCATACCAGGATGATGATCAACAGCTTGGGGCATAACATAATCAGAAATCTCATGGGAGTTTGCAAATTGTCAGACAGATGAAGAAGGCTGCTTGTAGGTTGTATTTATGACTCCTATATTATTTTTAGGAACTGCCACTGAAAAACCCTCGAAGTCATTATGTCTCTTCCATGTTTGTCTTTACACAGAAATGTAAGTAATTACTGCTTTACAAATGTGTATCTGCTATGGAATACCATATTAAAATATCTCTTGTGCATTTTCAATACTCATCTCTCTGCACCCCGGTTATTCTTCCTTTCAGCAAAAGCTGGTTTTCCCCTAAAGGGAAAATCCACTGTGTGGAGAAAAAAAAAAAAAAGAAAAAAAAAGGTCATTTTCTGTGGATTATGGGCTCATTTCATTAAAAAAAAAAAATTTGCGTAAACCAGCCAAGTGTTTGGAAGCACTGATAGACTTTGGAGTCTCTAAGAATGGTGAGAAAGATTAACTGTCCAAGTGTTACTCTACACATTACATTTCTCTGAATAATCTTTCCATGTTATTATCAATAAAAAAACCCAGCAAAAAAAAAAAAACCCGAAGCCCCCAAAATAACAAACTAGGACTCTTGGATCCAAATTGATCCAGAATTTTTAGCTGTATTCACTTCATTTGATGATTTAAATGTAAATGAGACCCCTGAACATCTTTGCTGAGCAAGGCTTTTTCATTAAAGGTCAAAAGAGTTTGGGCTTCTAAGGACTGGACATTGAAATATCAAAAGGTGGAAAATAGGAACCCAGCTTGATTTTCAGAATTGGGAACTGGTTAGGTACTTCTGGTGTCATATGATGGATTAAGGTAAAGACCTCTGAGAATCTGATACTCACCGTAAAAATCTCTTTCTAAATTCACATGTATCTTCCTGGCATACTTACACAAATAAAAAGTAATAACAAAATTAAAAATCATTCTCCTAAATAAAAGTCATTTGAAAGTAATTTGACACATGCAGTCTCCATCTCGTGGTTAGCAGAGCTGTTAATGGCAATTTCCATGGATTCTGGAGAACACACAAAGAATATTTCAAAGCATATAACCTAATTAGTGCCCTCACTGGGATCTCCAAGCAAGAACACCTCCTGGTTGTGTCTTGTCTTTGAATCAGGTCTCAAATAGCTGCTTACATCAGCCAAAAGAAGAAAGTAATTTCAGCATAAGAAGTAGAAGTTTTATATTTTCCTTTCAGTGATAAGAAAATACCACAGTAACCATACTCTGTTTATGTTCTCTATGTGCATAAAAAAAGAGGAGATTTGATGCACCCAGTCTGTACTAATAGAGAAATGACATTCATCTACTGATAAGCCTTAATGTGTCATCCTGGTACCATTCATTGACTTGCCTTTGCAAATATGCGGAGGTAAGTCAATGAATATGCACTGGTAATGGCCATCACCACAGTTGGACTACATCTAAACTATATGCTCACCTGGATTTTGTGAGGTCGTATTTTGTTGTTCTTTTCTTTCTTTTCCTTTTCCTTTTTTTTTTGTTTTGTTTTGTTTGGTTTGGTTTTGGTTTTGGTTTTGGTTTCCTGGAAGTTTAGTGATGTTTTTTTCTAGTTTATTATTGTTTGTTTGCCATGTATAGCTCTTTGAAAACAAATGGCTACAGTAAGGACTGATATCCTCCTGCGAAGTATTTTAAAATATTTGGCAATTCTCAAAAAAGATTGGTAATAATTCAGTTCCAAAAAACTTATAATACCCTGAAATCCTGTTTAGTCAAGGAGACTTCAAAATACATGTTCATTAGTACTGTCACAAGAGTACAGCTTACTAAATGAAAAGAAATACAGAAGGTTAATGAAATCTCTTAAATGTTCGTGAAACGTTCAAATCTTTATAGGAGGGTCAAATTTTGAATATTACTGGCAGGCCAGCTTTGTACTTCCAAAGTTTAAACAATGACTGCAATAAAATTTTCATTATTTTATAGACTGACAGACCTCTGCAAATAATTTCTGCTGATTAAGTCTGTTTTCTCTGACACTCGTACCAGAAATCCTTTATGTGCTCAAGAGGCTCCCAAAATGTTATTTCTGGCCTGAAATTGAGATTAAAAATGTCACTCAACAGCAGCAACAACAGAAACTGTCGCATAGTCTGGATGGTACAGATGATTGCTAATGGAATACAGCACACAAACTTTCACAGTAAGATCACTGCATTATATGTGGTGGAAATGAAAAACAACACTACTATTGTTCAATAGCTATTCAAGAAAGACTTGTCTGTTTATGAAGTGGAAAATTGCCAAGTAGAAATACCGGTAACAGTGAGTAGATATCCTTTAAAGTTTTATTCCACACATTTTTCTGGAGCTTATCAGACTCAAAGGTGTTCTCTTACACAGAAGAGAAACATAATTGTCTTCACTACAGAAAATACTACTCTCTGCTAAATGGCGAGGGAGGAGGTATGATCATCAGTCACTCAACTGCAGCTTCATTACTGAGCAACACAAATGCCACCTTCTTGGCCCTTCCATCAGGAAGAATGAGATGGTCTACGATCTTTTTGTCTGCCTTTGTTCTTCCCAGTGATAACAGTGGTTAGAAAGAGAGGCACATTTCTAAGGTTGATTGGACATGATTTATTGTCACTACAATGTAAGAGACCCAACATATGAACAACAAGCCTGAAAAGAAAGATCTGCAGGACTGTCTTTGTTCACCAAGCTCCGTGTATGGAAAAAGGGGAGAAATAAAAGAGGCAGATTAAAAAACATATTGCTCAAAGGTTTATTTCGATACTGACCCTAGGCCTTACTCAAAAACTATTTTAAAAGTCAGTATCAGACAATACATATCTTTGCCCATTGTATTGACCTTTTCCTAGTTTTGTTCAGCTGCTAAAAAAAACCTCCAAGATTGACCCAAAGTGTGTTTTAGACATGATTATGCTCTCTGATGCTTGAACACACAGGGAAGGATCCTCACCTTCATACTTGTGTTTTCAGATGCTGAGGTGCAGCTTTGTTATTCCTCCCTCGCTAACACTTTGTGCCTGCAGTGCAGAAAGTTCCTCACTGATGCGCCAAGTATTAACATCCCGCGTGCAAGGAATCCCCAATGAACCTCTGGGGCCAGGGAAGTGCCTTCCCCACGGTGACAATGGACCATTTTGCTGTGCTCCATAGTGGGATTCAGCCCACCAAATGTTTTGGGCCTTTGAATCTCTCCCTGTCTAAGCATCTGGAATTACTGCGGATGCTCGAAAGTAGATGAGACATGGACAGGGCTGGCAGCTATGATGCCAAATGCACAGGAGACCAATGTCTTTCTGGGGATGTGGTAGAGAGCCACATGGGATACCATAGGGCTTCTAAAATGGAAGCAGAAACTAATGTTTTAGCACCTAAGTCACTCTTTGGTTGTCTACATCTGAACTAGTCACTTTGAACTCCTTCCTTTTACTCATGGTTCATCCATTTACAGGTATACATTTAGGTCTATTAACAGCTAAAGGTCCAGGGGACTCTAGCACCCCAGATTTTAGCAGTGGGAGCTGTTAATACTTAAGATCTTTGGATGCTGTACTAGTCTGCCACTTCTTTTGGGACCTTTAAGTCTCTTTTTCTTCCCAGTAAACACTCACCCCACAGGAGACTCTGGAGAAGATCACTGAGTTCTGCCCAAAATTGTTTAGCTTAATTTCTTAAGTCTTCAGTACAGCTTAGATGCTATTTTTGTCGCTCCAGAGGTAAGCAGCACGATCTCCTCCTGTGTGGAAGTGCCGTGGGGATATTTTTCTATCTCACTAGTTGAAGAGGAATTATATTCCTCACTCTCATTATCTCAGTCATTGTGGTTTCTTTGTTCTTTGACTTTGCTTTTAATATGTAAACTTTCCATATCTCTGATCTTTTAATTCTTCATTATCTTCTGGTTCTAGCTGCTTGTGATTAACATCAAAAGAAGAAAAGATGACAGAGAATGGCTAAGCGAGTATAACAGACTTTTAAATCTCATAGTAAAGTGCTGGTTCCAGTTTCTTTGGTAATGAATAAAATAATAAAATAGTGATTTTTTTTTTTCTTTCTGCATATTTAACCTTTAAAATTTCAAATGCTTTGTAAAGGAAACAGAATAATAATCCATAAACTACCAGAAACAGCCAGTTTCACATACTTGACATACCCTTGCATCATATGAGTTTTTCGTCTGATTGGTTACACTCCCTGAAACCTACCTACACCTCTTAAAATCAACATCACTCAGGTTGGACAGAGCATGGATTAAGAATATCAATAGAAGATGGACTGTAGAAAATGTCTTTATTGGTGTCGGCTAAATTGTTACATAATGTGAATGAAATCACTCCTGCCTTACAGTAGCAGGAAAAGAAGATCAAATCTACAAAGATCTCAGAAAAAAACTTTGTGTGATGCAGAAGGCCCAAGAGAGTTGTGTTTCCATAGTAACCACAAATGTTTTTTCTGGCTTTTAAGCCATTCCTCCCTTGCCTCATGAGTCTGTTTGTCATATCCACCTGCATATGCCCAGGTACTAAGATACACTATCCCAAGATCTAGAGATAACGGATACGACCATCAGATTAACTGACATTATTTTCATCTTGTTCATGACAAATTTGGAAGCCACCGATGGTCTTGCAGCCTGGCAGTCACAGAGCCTGACCCTTGGAGGATGCTTTCAATAGAGGCAATGGACATCAGCAAAAGTAAGATACTGCAAAGGCAGCCACAGAAGTTGGATGACCCACTGAAATGACTGAGGGCTTTTCCCTTCATGGACAAGGGATATGAAAACCAACACCCCGCCTAAAAAAAAAAAAAAAATCACCGGCACCATGGAAAACTTGGAAAATAAGGTTTCAGATTGTGCATTCAAGAAAGGCAGGATTCGGTCCTTTGGAATATTGTTAATTTATGTACTTGCTTTAAAAAGCACATAGCCTGTAAAGGTGTTAATTCAATACAACACATGCTGTCTCATGAGATTTATTTAAGTGAAAATGTCATGCTGGTTACATTTAAAATAAGAGTTAATTATAACTGCTATTTTTTTAATTTGTTAGATCACTGTGAGTTTATCTCAACTACAAGCCACTGTAAAATATGCTGTTACATTTCTGTATTTTTGAGTGTCAAGGCCCATTAGGGCCTATGAGTATATGCAGACCTACCTCCTTATTACCCCACAGAGAAAACGTGTACATAAAGCTAAAGAGAGAATCCAGCCACCACCCATGAATGCTTTGAATTTTGAAATTAAGAGTGTGCTCTGGCCCAAAAGGAAGGGCAAGGTTATGATCATGGAAAAAATCCCACAGGGGATTTTGAAGAAGTGACATTTTTTTGCCCTGAATAGTTTATACTGTTTAGGTAGAAGATACAGGGAGCTGATGAAGGCTGATAGCTGATAGCTCAGACTTTGGGCATTCAACGAGGAATCTCACCATTCAGGAACAGTCACCTTTCATTCCCCACATAGCTAATGGAGAGAAGATGGCAATTCAGTCATCCTAAAATGTAAGTCTGGGTATGCCTATCTTAAGCTGAAAATACGTCAAAAGATTTTTGTTTCCTTGTCATGAGTGGAATGGACTTTTTGGTAAGTCATAGGAGAGAAAGGACTTTGCATCTGGCAAATTAGTCATGCATTCTGTTTCGCTTTAATTTTATCTCCCATGTCAAGGATGCAAAAGTAAACTGAAAGTATTTACTCCCTGCAAATTTAATGTCATGGTCAGTGAATAAGAGAGATGAACCCAAATATTCCTTTTGTACAAGAGAATTTATATGTGGTATTGCAAACCAGCTGGAAAAGCAGAGAGATACCCACTTCCCTTATTATTTGCTTGCTATTATTAGATCCATCAAAAAGACGATAATGAATTTTTGATGACAGGGAGAAAATGTTATAACTGTGATTTCAGGAGAAAACTTTGTTGAAAGAAGAGTGGAAGAAAAAACGCAATAAACCAAACACAAAAAAACCAAAACACCCACAAACCCATTGCCTTTTCTCATCAGGAGATCAAGAAGCCTCCGACCTTTTGTCCTGTGCATGTCTGATCAAGGTCCCACTTTGCTACAATGGAAAAAGTAGACAAGGCCTTTTTCTGTACAAAATACAAACAAAAGTCTTTGCAGGATCTGTGCATGATTGATTGAATTAATCACCACTCTAAGTTGTATGTTACCTGTCTAAGTTCTGGTCCTGAATTAACTTGTGCAGTTGAATAACTTTGGACCACAGATATGGGTGAGACCATGTCAAGGACCCTGAGAGCAATCCACAGACCTACAAGTTACCATGCAATAGCCAGTAACTTTCGAGAGGTCCACACGAACTATTCCCAACCTCTGCCTACCATAAAGCACAGATTGTTTCTCTACTCCCATGGCAAACCTGAGACCCAAACCATAAAGCACAGATTGTTTCTTCACTCCCATGGCAAACCTGAGACCCAAAGCCTACTACACTCTGTGCCCCAGGGAAAGAAGAGGATAATCAGCAATATCCCAGGTTTCTGCAGCTGCACAATAGCTGTAAATGGCAGAGAAGCTCAGAAATTGGATCATGCCCTGAGCAAGAAGGAAAGCAAAAAAACCTAAGGTCCTTGTCATTCTGGTTAGAGGAAAGTTTTTTCCAACCTCAAGCTGAGAGGTCAATTTAACCAGGAAATGTGAGTGAGATACCACTAACAGGGCATTGAAAAGCTTCTGGCTGTCACTGATGCACAAAAATGCTCTGCCCAGGGGACGTTTTCCAGCTGTAGCTAATCTCTGATATTTCAGAAGAAAACCAATTTTCTCTGTCTCCCAAAAGGAAAGTTAGACATCAAGCAAGAAAATAATATTTCTTCTCATTGCCTGCAGGCAACAATAGACCCCAGGAAGTATGCAATGAACTAATTAAATACTGTTATGAACAGAGCATAACAAACTTAACATGATCTGTCTCCTTTCATCCCCTTTTTGGGAAGCCAAACAAATTATCTTATCCTGATATCGCACAGTTAAATTTCAAGCTTCTCTCTCAACCTTTTCCTATCCTACAATTTCCCGTTGAACAAATGCACTCCAAGTTTCCATAGTTTAATCACTTCCACTGTAATAATTCAAGTTCCTCATCTCCATGACTGTCTGGGACCTCCTTACAGAACTTCCCTTGCTGTTAGAGTCCTTCTTCTAATTTTCAGTTTAGAAAGATTTATTCCCAGATCATAGTTCTTTGACTTTGTACTACTCTCTATTATTAACCCCCAAATGTAAGCATCTCCCTCTCAATCCTCATTTTTCCAGGTTGCCCAAACTGCCCTTTTTTTGATCTGTTTTAAAATAAATTCTCCATTTTCCTAACTATTCATCACTGTTCAATTTGTTAATCTCTTTTTACTATAGGTGAGCAAAATACAGCTTTAAAAATGACAGATAAGCTTTAGGTAAACCTAACTTATGGAATTAATTTAGCCCTGGATGAGAGGCGAGACACATGAGGCCAGAATAAATGAAAGAGTTGATGGGTCCATGTAGATTTAAATTTCAGCATATTATGGTCTGTGCTATCTGTGAACCGCTAGAAAAGAATGATTTCAGCCAGACTCGTCTGAAGATTTTCTACTAGGAAACACATTCTAGGGAGACAGAAATATTGATGAATTTTAACAGCAAATTAGAGTGGCATTCTACAGGGCTATGTGGTTGTACAGGTGTCAGCCAGCCTTCAGACACCCTCTCACTTTGCTGCTGTGGATTATGATGTAAGAGCTGAAGCTGCTGACATTTATCACTTTCAGTTACTTTTGCCATTAAGCTACTTCTGCTTTTGTTAGTCCCTGAAAAACAAGAGGGAATTAGCTACAGCTGTTGTAGCTGCCCATGTGCATCCTTACATTTACAACTTTTGAACACATCCCGCAGTATAAGTAAGTTTCCAGCCTAACATGTTCACCATTTTGAGACAGCCTAGCCAAGAAGAGTGTTTAAGAGCTGACGCTTTGACTCCTTGTTTCCACAGATTGCAAAGATAGCTGCTGTCAGCTAAACAGATAAATTATTACAAATAAATATTAATTAGATTGGAGGAAAGTTTGCCATTCCAAAGGCAAATTATCCATGTCAACAGTAGGAGTGGAGAGAGAGGGTCAGGTCTCCTATTAACAAATCCGAAACAGAAGTTTATTTGCCGGACAAATCCATCACTGAAGCCCAAAATGCAGCACATTATAGTTACCTGTTGATTCTGTGCTGGGCAAGGTATCATGTTCAGGAACAGATGCCCACTATCTGCGGGCTTCAACAGGGACAGAAGAGGTGTTCTCCACAAGCACTTCTATGCTATGTGTTTTGAAATTGTCTTCTCCATTCTGTGTACCTAAGCATTTCCCCCACAAAGTTTAACAGATGGTTTCTAGTGACATCAAGCAAGCAATTAAATAAAGTTTCTCCAACATTTGTGTTTCACCAGATTCACTTTCTGCTCCCTATCCCATTCAGAGGCCAGTGCTGGCAAAATACTTTTAGAGAAGATAGTTCAAAGATGAACAGGTTTGCTATTTTGGTCAAAGCAACAAAAGAAATCCATAAGACAGTGCTAGTACTCCCTACTTTCTGGATCTTATGCTTGCCTTCAGACCACTAACAGCCACATTAACAAAGACAATGAGGATGGTGCATGGTGGTGGGGAAGGCATTTTAAGAAAAAATGCCCAATCCTCTAGTTTTGCCCTTGCGTTGCTGAGGGCAGTGCAGGTGAGGTACTTCTAAAAGTTTCAAATTCACACTCCAATTTCGCTGTCTTTATAATGAAGTTAGTGCAGATGGCACCAATATGATGTACCTTTGCTGCACAGGAAGCTAGTCTGACCATCTTTGCTCAAGAAAGATTAAGTTTCTCCTAAAGAAGGCTATTGTAATAGCAACAGCTTTGCACAGTTGTTTCATGCAGTTTTTACCAAATTGTTCCTTCTCCCACAGGCTATTATTCTGCTCCGCCTGTGCAGAAGAGAAAGTGCTGCTCTACCCATTAGTGAAGAAAAGGCCATGGAGTGGGTAACACCTCCCTCTGGAAGTCTGAAGGCTGACAGCAAAGAAAGCCAGTTTTCCATTGTTTCCAAAAATGCCACAAACCCGGAGGGTTACCATTCACATTGGAAGAAGAGAATGAATAACTGAAATAAAAGAAATAAGGGAGATTTCGCCAACACAAACTGCGGGGGAATATTTTGTGCGTCAAAAATTAGCTGGAGTAAGGGTGACTGCCCACTTGCAGTAAAATCAATAATAGGTAGCATTCCCAGAGCATCTTTCACAAATTCATTGCAAATTTCTGAGCAGAACTATTATACAGGCAAGACTTAAATGCCACAGAAAAGTCTATCTGTGATCTGTATATTTTCTATCTAGGGAAAGCTTTTTTAATGCAAAAATCTGAATGCTGCAGGTGGTAGTCGGGGGCTGCTTCCTGTTGTCAAGAAACAAATTTCTATTACGAAAGCTCACAATGAATTTTTTTTATATGAAATCAGATGAAGAAAGAAACATGGCATTTGATGATAGGCTAAAAGCTGCTACTCCAAATAGTTCAATGGGTTTGCCTGAGTAAAAACAAAGTTAAAAAAAAAATTACTCTCCATATCTTGCCCTACATTTATCATATGCTTTCTGTGCATTTCATTGGGTCATTTTTGGTCTGCTTAGTCATTAATCTTTAACTGCTCATTAGCATTATGGTGGATCTCTGCCTAGCAGCTACTCTAAAACACAACAAATCAACCAGCAGTTTGTTATTTCTGTGCATTAAGACAGGTCAGAGCAGTAGGGAATGCTCAATATGGGATGCAATGGAGGAGTAACCAGTGATAAATGTGTGATACAAAGCAGTCTAGCATTAGTGGTAAGGGAGAGAAGGAGAGAAACAGAAAAAAGACTCCTATCACAGTGGACCAGAGCCATAATCCATGGTGCTAGATAATCTTTTGGCCACTCCATCTCATCTGAATGTAGATGATTTTCTGAGATGACAGGGACACAAAGTCATTTATGATTAGTTAGGTACTCTGACATAAATAGCCCCATTCCTCTCTTGTGTGGCTAATCAAGTTAATTACTGCTTTCCATCTGTGCCCAGTTGAGAGTGGCAGCGATGATTTCAGCCCAAGAGCTGATGCTGAGCCTCTCCCGTTCAGGCTACCTGACCGGTGTAGTCTTTAGAGGAATGACAGGCTTTGCAAACAACACGAAAGGCATTGTAGGTGTCAGTCCATTTCACAGTGTATATCTCCGTGATTGATAGCACGTGGTCAATGCAACAGCTGTACTCTGAGGTAATATTCAGATGACTCGGAATAAATTGTTGAATAAGTGTGTCTCCACAGGTCTAATGGAAAGACTACTGAAAGCAAAAAGAGTCTCTCCACTCAGGCCAGTAGCTATTTGGATCAAGTACTTCTGTGATAAACAGATCCTCAAAAATACCTTTATAAACAAAAAACTTGAAAAATTTGAGCACTGTTTCTCATATAGAGAGAAGTCCTTTGAGAGATCTGTTACTGTTAATCTATTTTTAAGCAAGTTCAGAGGACTTATTTTGTCATTGGGATTCAAGTGGAATTTAGACTATCATGTAAAATTTTGGTTGCAGCATCTGCAGTGGATGCAGCGTTGGATGCCCACCTGTGCCCACTTGTGCCTTGTTTGTGAACCTCACACGGACGCAGGTAGGAGATATAGGCTCCAAGGAGCTCAGGGAAGGAGAGATGATGTGACCTTGGCCTTTCTTGGTGGCTAACAATTGGTGCCGCTGTGTGTGGGCAGAATCACAGGCAATCATAGCTGCGGTGGTCACAGAGATCCCTATGTCTATCAACAGGCAGCACAGGCAGCTGTCGTCTGCCAGGTGTATCCCTGCAGAACAAGGATAGACGTGGATTCAGATCCTTTCAGGAATGTAGCAGAAAGTATCTTAAGACTGAAAAAAAAAAAAAAATTATAGGAAAAAGACTCTGTAACAGAGAAAAGCATATGATAACACTGCCTTCTAATGTGTTGCTTTCCCATTCATCCTGGGAGAGAAACCCTTCAGCTGTTTTCAGAGAAAGATCTGCTTTCTGAAGTCTGGAGATAAAAGAAATGAGACGCAAGACTTCTTGTGACTGCCTAGGCCTGAGACATATTTGTCTGCTGCTTGTGTTACATATTGCAGTGAATACTGCCCTTCTCTCACCCTCCTATTCCCTACCAGTTTGTTGCTATTGCCTGAATCGCAACCAGCAAATCCTCGTAGGATTAAATTTCACCCTCAGAGAAGAATGTGAGGCTAAATTCCTTTATGTTTCTAAAGGGAAGTCTTTAGAACTTTGAAGGTCTTTGAAGTCCCCAGTATGAAAGTTCCAGTAAAGCACAACATTGTCTTCTCCTTGGGGCAAGCTAAAAATTGGAGTCATCTGCAGCTGAGGAAGAATCCTGCAGCTCTGAAACGGAGAAGAAATGTCAGCACAGAGGAAAGGATACATATTCAGGTCTGCAAAGTCATCATTCAGCTCCTACGGCTCCCTCATTTTTATTAAGTGGAACAAATCCGTGTGATGAAGTTCATTCTGGGTCAACATCTTTCTGCATTCTGCATTTCTGCATTATGCATGATGTCTAGTTTTTACATTTGGCATTGCAATGGTTGCTTCTTAAAAAGGAGAGCCACTTCTTCCCTAAGGCTGCGTGGAAACCAGTTGAGCAGCCTGTTCAAAGTCTATTGCAGTTGTACCATAAATTGAGACTTTGGGCTCCTTGCTTTTACAGGATCTTAGAACTCTTTGAAAGATGTGATCTGCATCCCCTGCCACTATTTATCTTCAAGTTTTAGCACTTTCACTTAAGACAGAGAAATGGCCTAACAGACTGACACTAGAAGCATATTCCCTTATATCTGTATATATTAAATAAAACTTGGAAACCCTCAAATGCCATTAAGTGTTTCTGCAGCTTCTAGAAGTGTTCAGGCTGTCTGGTGGAAACATGTTGGCCTGTTTCTACTGGTTTCATGTGAGGAGTATGAGCCCTATGCAAATCATAGAATCATAGAATCATTTAGGTTGGAAAAGACCTTTGAGATCATTGAGTCCAACCATTAACCTAGTGGTGTGGTCAAGTCCACCACTAAACCATGTCCCTAAGCACCACATCTACATGTCTTTTAAATACCTCCAGGGATGGTGACTCAACCACTTCCCTGGGCAGCCTGTTCCAGTGCTTGACCACCCTTTCGGTGAAGAAATTTTTCCTAATGTCCAATCTAAACCTCCCTTGGCGCAACTTGAGGCCATTTCCTCTTGTCCTATCGCTTGTTACTTGGAAAAGAGACCAACCCCCACCTCACTACAACCTCCTTTCAGGTAGTTATAGAGAGCGAGGGCTCAGACCAGCTAATTGCTAGTGCTTGACCTGCCTGTCCTCCATCTCTGTGCTGCTGTTCTAGTAGTGCCAGTTAGTTAAAACTTATTTCATAATCTCATATTCAGAAAAGAAAAAAAAAAATCTTGCTTGTGGGAGTTCTTATGAGGAGTTCTGGAAAACCTCAATTCAATTAAGTCTCTGTGGTTTAGACTAAAGTTCCCCTTGCTGTATAATTGATGTAATTTTGCTTTAAGACTCTATTGTTAACTTTATGATTCACTTTAAAAGTCTGGGCTGTAATAGAAAATTTAATGATATACACATTATAAAATGCTTTAAACAACGCAAGAAAAGAACAAATTATCTTTCTTAAACCATCTCTTCTTAAACTACAAGATCCCTATTTCTCATTTACACTAAAGCCTTTTTATAATCTCCCAGCTGTGGCAACAAGACATAAATTGTGTATGAATTACATTTATGTCATTTTTAAATAAATACAAGTGCTCAAGTTTTCCTTCTTCCTTTGGGAAGGTGGAGACATTCATGCCAGTTTTCCTTTTCTAAACAGGAATAGAGACAGCCAGACCCTATTACTTATCTACTTTTTAATCTTAAAAAGCTCATCAGCATACACAGTCATTAAAACACAATACAATGTGGTATGACTACCATATCACTAACTGATAAAATTATTTTTTTTAGTAAAAATGAATCAGTGCTGTTACAAATCTCAGGTAGAGTTCCTCTTTGTTAGAAAAGAGACAGAAGGTGGATATATCTTTATGTAAGTATTACCTCTCTGTTTCAGTAGCTTTCTATCTGTTGCAACTTCAGAAGTCCTTGTCAGAATTCAGGAGTGGGTCTATGTGAAATAGTGAAATGGATTATTTACCATATATATTTCTTACTTTCATGAAGGAAGATGGACTGTTTAGAGAGGGTGCTTGTCATCTTACTGAAAACCAACAAAGGTACATTGACTCTGACAAGCCCTTTCAGAGGTTCACGTCACTCATTTTAGACCTAAGGTGAAATGCCTGACCTGATGGTGGTGGCTGTCCATCTCAGTGGGTACTAGAGGGAAAATACTCTCACAGTTTAGACTCCATACTCAACACATACGTTTAAAAGTAAGAGGAATTCCACACACACACAATAATCTTTCTAGGAAATGGACTATTCACACATAGTCTATTGCCAAGATATTGCACTGATACTTCTGGAGAAGTCAAAGAGAGGAAGAGAAAGATCCTCTATTAAAGATTCATGTGCTATCTTCAGTGTAGGTGAGGAAGGAAGGGTAAAGCCGCAGGCCACTGCCGTGTCCAAGTCTGCAGGAGAAAATGGAGAGGAGAGACTCAAGTTTGTCTGGATACTGACAAACCTTGATCTCCCGCTAAAGGTGGAATCAGATATGGAGAGAGGATTTCTTAAAAAATTAAGGGTTGTTTAACATTTTTATGATTAATAGGAGTACTTTTAACAAGAATGACTGCAGTTAAGAAATTTCCCAAGTATTTCTGTATTCTGTCTTAATTTTTCCCTATGTTTCGCCTTAAGCAATTCAACTGAATTCACCTCCTAGTCCAAGGACAGCTCCCATGCCTACTGACTGAGCTAGGTACACAAGATGGGAGGGAATGTAATCAGGACAGCCAGCCCAGCTGGCTAATGGGGTATTCCATACCATGTGACGTCTTGCTCAGTATATGAATGGTAGGCGTGATCCAGGAAGTACCGATCGCTACCTGGTTATCGGTCAGCGCGGGTGGTGAGCAATTGCATTGTGCATCACTTATTTTGTATATTCTATCGTTATTATTATTATTTTCCCTTTTCTGTTCTATTAAACTGTCTTTATCTCAACCCACGAGTTTTTCTCACTCTTACCCTTCCAATTCTCTCCCTGTCCCACTGGGGGGGCGGGGAGTGAGTGAGCGGCTGCGTGGTATTTGGCTGCCTGCCAGGTTAAACCACGACAAGACCTCACTGGCACTTTGGAGGAGCACATACAAGAGACCATGGAGAAGGGTTAGGAGCTCAGGATTAGGTAGGATGACTGTGAAGGTTGATATTCTAGGGAAAGCTGCCAGAAAGTTGATCTAAGCTTACACATGTGTTTTATAGGCTTGGAGCTAGTAATAGTGACAGCTTTCCTTCTAGACCAACTTAGAAGAACATGGGATCCAGGCTTCCTTCACAATACTGGGCACTGGGCACAGAGTGGTGCTTGGCCAGATTGTGACACACACATTGAGACATTTACTGAGGCGGGACTGAAGACTCTGGTAATAGGAAAACAAATAACTGAAGACTGTAGTCAGTTGATTAAATATTTCTGGCTCTGGACAGTTTTACTGGAAGGAATCTCTCTGGTACTAGTGCTGGAGTTTGCAGGGAAATTCAGCCCAGATGCCTCTGTGCTTACAGATGTCCTCTCTCAGATCACTGGACTTAAGAACTTACTTCTTGCCCTTGGCCTGGTACAGTGTAAATGTGATAACTTTCAGCTTCTACTGAGGAAGTCATTTTGGGTGCTTTGGAAGTGTGTCTGGTTCATTAGCTATTGCTGATAAACAGCAGTAAAATTGTAGACCAAATAATTTGTTATTCTGTATGTTATAATTTCAGTGAACACATCTTAACAATTTTGTAATGAAACATTGTTTTACTCATGGAGCACAATAATTTTGGAGTAAAGTAGCTGAATAGATGCCCACCATTTTGGGTGACTGATCCTTACTTCTGCTACTCTTTTTCTTTTAAATAAGTACTTACTATATAGCATCTTTCTTCATATGACTAGAAAAAAGAAAAAGGAAAACTGTTGCATCTGTCTGTGTAAGCAGATTAGAGTTTTCATTAAAATTTTCATGAAAAAAGCATTAAGCCTTTATCTAATCATTGTTTCCATTCTTAAGTCCTGTCCAAGTAACATGTTCTTTAACTGTACTTTTCAGCAAAATTGTGCTTACAGTCAAATAGGACTAATTATTTTCAATAGTTTCAAAAAAAAGAAAACCACGACTGATAATATAAAATGCAATCATGTATTCCTGAATGCAAACACAGTCTCTTAGGGAAAGTTGTTCACAATCATGTTTTATGTCCTGTTGGTGTAGTTAACATTTTAAAAGTGTTTCATAAAGCAAGATTTGCATATGTCAGTAATGGGTATATCACCACAATTTTTTCTAGTATGCTGATTTCCAGTGAAGTACTTGGGCATCTTCACAAAACATGGTAAAATAAAAGACAAATAATTTGATGGGGAATATAATGACTTCTGGCTGGTAGGTGGCATTATGGAATAATAGTGAATTGACTTTAGCAAACATATTAAAATATTAGTGCAAAGATCTTGGAATGACCCAAATAACAATACTTATGTATTTTTGTTTCCAATAAGTGCTTCCTCTTTTAGCTGTTTTCCTCAGCAATACATTTACTGCCATTCTATTCTTGGACCAATGGAAGGTCATTTGCATTGCTGTAATTCCAGAAAAGCATTTAAATACGCAAATTGAATCTGGAATTGTGTGAAAAGGAGGTTCATGTCTCTTTCATATTCGAACAATAACATCTAAACATTAATCATCTCTCTGTGCTTTTATTACCAAAACTAATTACATGATACTGAATAAAACAGTCCTGAATAGAAATTTAGATAGCTTTCAATGAGCATACTCTGTAACGGTAATATTTTAGCATTATTATTTAAAATCATAGGATGCTAGCTGTTGTTACACAGTGTTATATGCAATTTACCAAAAGTTTCCCTGTTCTTACAATAGAAAATTTGTATGGGAGCAATGCCATAAAAGCTGGCATGTTGAACTGTCTTTTTAAGAGCTGCTATTGAAAATGCATGAGTTTTAATAAGGCATGTGTTGGTTTGGGTTTTTTTACACTAACAGGTCAGGAAGTGGGTGGACAGCTCTACTGTGACATTTTCAATTTATAAGAAAAAAATTATGTAAACAGTTTATGATGTCTGGTCACTTAGTTTGGGAGCTGGCAGAAAGTGGATTTTGGCTAAATTTCTAAAAAAAACCCAGACAAAACCCATACTCATGTATACCATCCTCTGAGGGCCCGACCCCAAGGACAATGAAGGTAATGGTGCAGTTTTCATAGAGAACGGATTAGCAGATCCACAGAATGTCTCAGACTATCAGTTCTCATCCTACTTTCAAATAAACCCCCTTAATGTAAAACTAATCTCCTCAAGGACCCTGCTTAGCTGTATAGTGCTCAAGTTAGACCATTAACAAAAATATTAAGTGTAAATGAATCCCCTATGAAAAGTTATTACTTTCATGTCACAGTAAACAAAAGTATATGATACTACTAAAAATTAAGCAGAGCATGAACTTGTAATTGAAATGTATAGTGCAAGAAATAGATACAGTTAGGCAAGGAGAAAACTTACCCCAAACTCATCAGGTGTCTTGGAATCGGCTTCTGTGTCCACATCCACTAAGTCAGAGTTATTTAACAACCCATCCTGGACCAAGACTTCGGTAGCCCGTGTCCTCCATGAACAACAACGAGAAAAGATAAATACCTCTGTGTGTGCTGGAACTTATAAGCACATATGAAATGTATGTCTCATGGCTCATTTCAAGATCCATTTGAAGTTGTCTTGGTAGCTGGAATATTTATAAGGTCTTTTCACTCCCCCATGCTAAGTCTCTGGGGACTAATATTGATGCAGGACTTCTCTCAGATAATGTGCTTACCAAGGGTCTGCTCTCTGCCTGGTGGCCTACTTTCATAAAAGTCACAAGAACTTAATTTTCTTTGGGATTTCTGTGTCTCTGTTAACTTTGTTGAAGTTGGCTACGTAGTTCAAATGTTATTTGGAGATAACAGACAGGCATTCACATATACAGAGACTGAGAAATTCATAGTCCAATTTCTCAGAAAAAAAAACAGACTAAAAGTGATCCTCAAAGAACTTAAAAGTTAACAGAGAGAACTAATTTTATCATGAGCAAAATCTTTCTTAATGTTAAAGTTATGAGACTTTTTGTTTTTAGGATATTTTTGCACCAAACTTTGTCATCAGCTTCCACCACGCTAATGGCTTGCAGTGTGTAACATCTTTCTTTGCTGCTCGGCTTAGCTTTAACATTAAGAAACTGCAAGCAAAGCTTCTGCAGTCCTGCTCTCTGTGGGTCAGCCTGACCGTTTAATAATTTTTCAACTCACCAATTTCACAGTTTCCACCAAATTTCAATAGGTGACAGGTATCTCAAAGGTAGTACCCAATCCTGGTTCAGATAATCCAGCTACTATCTGGACATCTCCATTCCAATGTGTGGCATCAGTTTTGGAAGAGTAATTTTTTATTGCTTCATTGGTAACTTATGCTTTTCATGAGTCAGCTGGAATATATCCCACTGGAGGACAAAGGATTTCCCCTATTTTAAAAACTTTTCAGAACTCCTCACAGTCTGTCAGTGTGTGCATTCCCTGGTAACCCCCGGTGGCTTGTAAATCCCAGCCCACCCACCATCCAGAGGAAAGCAGGCAAGCAGCACAATATCCCTCTCACAGTGATTTTAGTCCATCATGCTTAACTGCACTGACAGGCATGAGTTAGCAGAAGACATAAAAAAGAAGTGTGATGGTGGAGGAAAAACCCAAATAACTATTTTTTAACTGAACAGTTAGTTCAGCCTCTCCCTTCTTTTTTGTTTCAAGCCTGGGAGTGGTGGCTCTTGGTTTCTGAGTCCGTGGTTTATTTCATCTCTTCCCATCTCATTGCTGTGTTCTACATCCTTAGTTCACATGGGCTTTCTAAA
This sequence comes from Fulmarus glacialis, assembly GCF_000690835.1. Classification (NCBI taxonomy): domain Eukaryota; kingdom Metazoa; phylum Chordata; class Aves; order Procellariiformes; family Procellariidae; genus Fulmarus; species Fulmarus glacialis. The sequence continues at coordinate 31,485 of NW_009217405.1, forward strand.
CCTGACAAATTGCCAGATCATACCAGATTAAACTTTTCATTGATTTCACACTCCAGCAGGAAAGCATTCAGTGACCTTTATCAATCAGTCTTCCTTGGCTGAAAAACAGTTTTATTTATAGGATTTGTTAGTCTGTAGCCGTTACAACTACCCAGAGCAAAGGCACTTAGTGAAATACCTTGCTTGGCTGGCACATATTTTCTGTATTATTTAGGTAGTAAGGGGAAGGAAAAATGCCTGCACAGACCAAGGAGGAACCAACTTCTGCCACTCCAAAGAAACTAAACTTAACCCCATTTTTGTGCTCTAAGCAAACAAAGACTTCTAAGTCCCATGGCACAGATGTAAAATTCAGCTCTATAGCAATATTTGGTATGAGGAAAAACAGCTGTAGACCCTAGACTGTTTCAGGGGAAACCAGGGTAACAAATTATTATGTCCACCTAGTTTTGGTCAACCTGTCTACTTTCAACAGTTGTGAAGAGTAGCATTCTACACCTCTAGCTTAAGAAAGTGACCCTGGCAACAAAGTCAGGCCAAAAATAGCCTTAATTGGTTTGTCACCATACCTATACATGGGTGGCAAGGAAAACAGCAGCTGCTGTGACAACAGCAAATGTCCACACAGGCATGTCCTCAGGCTCCTCCAGAAATAGCAGAAAGAGTCATACCAGTGTGACTCTGACCTGGAGTCCTCAAACCAGACAGCTGGCAAGGAGGAAGTGTGATGTCTGTGGTGATGGAGCACTCTAGGAGAACGAGGTAACAGTTCACCTGGGTTTGGTCTTTCTAAGTCAATAAGAAGCTAAATGGCAACATGAGGAAGATATGACCCCCACGTACATTGGCACAAATTTCTAACTACCACTCACAGTATCTGACCACATTCAAAAATCTAAAGTCAGTGGAGAGATATTAGCACTTATACTGCGGTAAAAAAAATGAAATGAGTTAGATGTACCCTAAGAATGCTAATTTCTTCCATTGACTACAAAGTGGTCCCTGTGTGACTAGCTCAGATGGACCTGCATTACAAACACTTGCAATCAGGCAAAATGAATCTGATGTCAAGCATCTCACTGCAAGCATCTGTAACAATCACAGATGATACTTTCTGTATTTATAAAAAAACCTAAAGCTCTTTGAGTAGTATCTGAGGTGCACATCAAAAGAAGGAACAAAGTTAAAACTGGAGAGAGGTCTTGTACTAATAGTCCACATTAATGCTCTATATTTGTCATTTGTCAGGACGATCATTTCTCTATGCTGAAGCAATCCATCAGCTGAAAATGCTACATTGTCATGTAAAGCAAAGGACATAACAAAGTAAGGCAAGCATCACTAACATCAGGCTGCATTAGAGAAAGAATATTCTCATTTTCGTGTCTGGAAACAGGATTTTTGGGAACTCATGGTTTGTTTTCCAAAGAATATTACTTCCAGACAATTTTATTGTAGCTGGAGGTAGATTCCATATGGCAGGTTTTCTTCTATAACAATATGATGAGCTTCTTTTTGAAGGGTCTGAAGGTCAAACCTGACCTTTGCTTTATGTAATGCTATTGTTTTGCTTTCTTTGATTCTTCTATGTAGTGTTCTACATAAAATATTTTCTGACATGGAGGATGTCTCTGGCACTTTGTATTTGCAACAAATCAGCCTCATGTGGTTGCTTGGCTGTCATCTTATGTAAGGGGTTCTGTTCACATGTGCTGGCAATCTGAGGCACTGGGAGTGCAGGGGACTGTGGAATTGGCACTCTTCTGCAGGTTTCCTGATTTATGCAGAAAAAAAGAGGGAATTATTTCACCTCTAAATAGTGGTGTCAAATAAACTAAGTAATATAGATCTAGAATTTGCCTTTAAGAAGAACCATGAGAAAAGAGAAGTGTGTAAATACTTTGGAAAGCACTACAAAAGGTAAAATAATGGCTATAGATATGAAAATAATGCCTTCTGGGGTAATTCAAGCAATTCAATCCATGATTTACTTGAAGAGATGATTAAGAGGTGACCTGAACACTGTGCATAAGTACCTCAGAGCGAAGAGATTTCTGATGTTACACAGCTCTGGCATTCAAAAATGGCAAGAGGAAATCCCAAGGCTGGAAGCTGAAGCGAGATAAAATGAGGCAAGAAATCAGGCATACAATTTTTTGTTTGTGTTTGGCTGGTTGGTTTTTGTAATTAACCTTTGCAAATGTTTATTCAGGAAAGGGGTGAGCTCTTTATCATTCTGGATTTCTTTAAATCAGGATTGGATATCTGCCTATAAGAAACACCAAATTGTAACACAACTTGATGGACAATTTATTTAAAGAAGTTCTTCAGTCTGCATTATACAGAAAGTCTGACTAAAACGTGTTAGTAAGAATGGAGATGAAAAACCCCCACAACACCCCAAAACTAATCACCTTTAACCTGTTTGTGAATGAGATTATACAACTTGATTAACTGCAACATTGGATCCCACTCTGAACTGGTCTGGGAGGGACACTTACTAGTGATTGATGAGGTTATTTATTTCCAGTGCTGTGTTCCTATGAATAATCATCTCATCAGATTTTGGAAGTTAAATATCCATGCAACTGGAAACATTGTTTTCTCTTGGTTCAGTCAAAGACAGTTGATAGCAAACATCCTTGGACAAGTTAAAGTGTTATTGAAAAGCAAATGGGAATTTCCATCCGTCCTTATCCCTGATCATGTCCTGTCTCCCAAGGTCCAGTTAAATCTTTAAAAAAAAGCTAGTTTTACTTTCACTTTCTCTCTTCTGAAGGTGGGAAACCCAAACCCTTATCAGGCTTGCTGCTAGTGTTTTCTAATGCTGGAGGACTTTACATCACCTATTTCGATGCAGATGATACCTTAGCTCTGTGAATGATCCTCTGTTAATTCATTTCTCCATGGATTCTCCCACTAGCAGCAAAAGGCTGTCTCACAGCATAGCAGTCCACTCTCCCCAGGTCATTAAACCGGCTCCGATGTGGCATCATCTCAAATGGGCAGAAAGCGAGATGAAACAGTTGCAACACAGTAGCCAAAAATGAGATAAAGTACCAAATCATGCCCAATATCCAAAAGCTAGCATGTCCTATTTTTTAAAATTGTGATTGTACAATTCTATAAAAATGTACATTTGCCTTTTGTGCAACAGACATTCTGAAAAGAAACGGTATGTGGTAACAGATGCAAGGCAGTAACCTCTAAATTTATCATATTGCATGCAGCCACCCTCTAACAGCAGTATTAAGGGTGTTTCCTATTGTTTTTGCCGTATTGGAAATATGCACCTAGGTTCTGAGAGTGCATTTAAAGCCTTTAATCAGTGTAATGGATACCCATGGCTAAAAAATAAACTTGCCAAAAGACAAAAAAAGCAAGAAATCATGAAATTATGTGACTACTGTTTGCATTTCCTCCTTCAGTTTTATACTCATTGTAGGTAAAATGGCCAGACTTTGAATACTGCTCAGTCTTAAGTTGTTTTTTTTTTTTTTCCATAAGGGATCTGACCGCAGAGTCCTTGAGCAGAGCCGTGGTGCAGCACTGGAGTGCTCTGGACCCACATCACAATGCCCACTTTTGCCATGAACTTTTGGAGTGACTGAGACAACTCACTCATCAAGTCTCCCTGTCTGTTAGAGGGGAGAACGTTGCCTCTATAAGAAAGGCATTATGAAATTAAATTAATTGAGGTGTAGGAAGTACGTGTATATCCATATATACTGAATAGACATTGTGCAGAAACTCTTAATTTAAGCAGCTGTGAGAATGAGCTCTTTAAACTGTTTAAAAGAAACAGTTGATCCTCTTTCTCTCTGCTGTGGTTACCACCACAGTAACCTCCGCTGTCAAGATTAAGATCACAATATTAGATGAACTATATGAAACACTGAGGAGGGTTTGTTTGGTAGCTCAGATGGAGACAATACAGCTGGACTCTTATTAGCCGAAGTTATCCAGGGGAACAGACAATACCAGTCCCAAGAAATTGCCTTCTGAGACAAACTGAAGATTCAAGAAGATTCAATTTCAAGATTCTGGTTGTTTTGGCACTCATTTTTATTTAGGTGACCCTGACAATTAACATCAGCTGGTAATAACCTGTTAAGCTTTCCTCGATTTGAATACTAAAGGTTAAACCAAACAGAATGGATATCACTGTTTGTATCCCAGACCAGGCTGAGTCAAATGTAAGTGCTTTTACACTGTCTTGTCCATGGGGTTTGAAGCTGACAGCAGGAGAAAGAACCTTAGAGGAGAGTAGGAAATCAAGCAATTGAGAGGGGATCATCTACCTTCTGAAGTAAAATTGCCATTAACCTCACTGATGCTGGTTTGGCTTCCTTGAACTGTTTCTAGGACAGTTTGCTTGGTCTTAATTAGCAAATCATTAAAAAAAAAAATCAGAAAAAAAGTTAAGCACTGGACAACTCTTCCTTGAAATGGAAGATTTTTTTCAGTCTGTTTTCCAGTTTCAAATCTGGTTTAAAAAATACTCCTTTAAAAATACCCGCAGATCTTTTCCCCCGCAAGCCTCCTCTCCCCAATATTTCTCTCGTCACGGTGCTCAATTCTTTCCTCTGATCTGAGCACCTGACTCTACCTGACATTTAAGTGAGATGCACACCCACATCTGAAGGCGGGCTTTGGCTCTTTGAATCCAGATCTGTTTTTGTTTTATTTACAGAGAACAGAGTGCAGGGAAGACAAAAAAATTCAAAGGAATGATTTATGGACTACTGTCATCTGTTTTCTGCTAACAAAACTAACAAATTTTTCTTTGACACAGGTAAAACGTACATGAAATGAAGTTTGCTTACATAAAATAGTCCACGCATACCTGCTTTTTTGGGAAGAGTTTTTATTTTTATTTTTTGGAAACCATCTTAACTTTGTTCTTTTAAGCAGTTCGATTAACTTCCGTGTGCAGTGTGTTATGCAAAATGTCTTTAAAGGTAGCAGTTTAAATTGAGAGATTATCATGGGTGTTCTGGAGATTATATTTTATCAAGTGGAAAGCCAGTATTTTAAATTAACCAGGTTAGTTATATGGTGCCTTACTGAGAGATTTATAAATGCACCTGAGAGGCTACTCTTAGTGTTTCTAAGCTTTTTCACTTAAAACTCCTGTTTTGTTGATGGAATCTAATTTTGGACTCACATCCAGGTACCAATATACTAATCCATTCTCACCGCAACAAGCTCCCAAGCTCACTGGATATAGTGATTTAATAATAGCATAGTTTGAACACTTACTTTATGCATTTATTTTTGAAGTGTGTGGACGCATTCTCATCTAATTCCTTGAAGGAGTTCCAAAATTTTTTCTTATCACATAAATATTTATAATAGATGCACTGAAATAGTCTCCAGAAAATACAAAACCAGACGTTAATAGAAAAATTTTACACAGATGAAGGAAAAAATTGCTGTTTTATTTTAAGTGCAGAAGAATAACTTCTAATGTTTTATTCATAAGCGGAATTTCTGAGAACTTCTTGTTTCACCCTCCTCCTGTTCCCAGATAATGACAACCTGTAGAATTGGGGGCCAATACTGCAAACTGCCAAGCACAGCCTGCAGGAAGTTCAGAGCTCTGAACTCTGGTTGACTTAGTGGGGATGTTTTAGAAATTGAAAGAGCTCATTTCTGCCCTCAGATGGCTCCTCCAAAAGCCCTTTGAAATCACGGCAGTCAATCAGACTCCAGACATTAATACTGCATGAACTCTCTTCCTTCAAATGATATTTTGCGTAACATGAAATAAATCAAGAGACCAAGGACTGATGTCTAAGCAAACTCTGTACTTCGATGAAAGGAGTACTTGAGGAAGACTCTCATGAGCTGCTAATTACATAATGCTCTTAATATCTGTGAACCTCAGTGCTACGGAGGGGAAGGATAGAAAGGAGTACAGCGTGGATAGGGGATCAGCCCCTTCTTTGAAAGGTTATAATTCAGAAACTCTTCTCTCTCCACAAAGAAAAAGCACCCCACAAAGACCACAGCACCCCACTTCTCTCTGCTTAGTCCGTGCCTTAGAGGCAGAGGAGACAATGCCCGTTTGTAAGCACAGGAATGCACATTTCGCCTTGTTGTTAAGCTATAGAAAAGCAAGGAAAGTCCTGCTTCATCCCTCACCTGCAGTCTGGGAATAACCAACTTCCCACATCTACTTCTTTATTATAAAGCAAGACCTGTGGTCCAGAGGCTGTCTCCTGCAGTCTGACATTGAACGAGGCTATTACGAGGAGAAAAAGCACGGTGCAGGTTGCAGGGAGGTCACATTACTTTCTGGTAACTGTGAAGGCAGCTGGGGGCATCCCTGTCAGGACCTATTACTTTCTACTTGGCTTGTCCACCTGTCACCTGCGTTTTCCTGGATTCACTTTTAATGGTTCTACTCCCACTGCTGCGATTGATGGCAAAATGCTCATGACAGCAGCCGAAGCTGAGTGCCTTTGTTTCTGAAAGATGCAACCGGAAACATTGCGTAAATGAATACACGGATGGAATGAATACAGCTTTTTTATAGCCGCTGGGTTTTTTTCTCTCTCCAACTCTGCAGGAGCTAAAGCTCTCAGTGATCCACAAAATATCCACTCCTTTGCTGCTGGTTTGCTCACTTGCCCACGGTGCTGATGGCATGGTCCAGCCTGTCTTGTTGCTAGCAATGTTATATTTGTACATTTTTAAAGTATGCTGCTCCTTGTATTCATTTCAAAAAATGCTGGTAAAGGGATCTGGGAGACACATATCTGCTATATGGAAACTTATTTTTGCTATGTTTTATGTATGTAAGATACATATATATATGACACATCTAGTTATAATCTTTTATATGTGATCTTAGCCTTATTTATATAAAGTATAAATAAATACTAATACATACAATATGAATAAAATTTCTATACAAATTGTATATACATGTACACAACATATATGTGTATAGATTTGTAGATATACGCACAAGTCTGTCTATACAGTTATATCTAGAGCATTTGCTTCTCACAGTCTGGGTAGGTTTCCCATTTGCTATGACAGTGCTGAATTCTCAAAGCCAGAACTTCTCCCTCAGACAGGCACAGCAGCCAACACAACAGATCACGAGCATTTTTGTATGAGGTCAAGAAAGTCGTTGAACAATGCAGTATTGTTTCTGAGGAGGCCATTTCTACTAAGGAAATGATATCCTAAGTAGAAATGCCAACTAAGGAGCCTGCAGAGAACAAAAGGCAGCAAATTGTAGAGCCCCAGCCCCCACCCAAATGCTGTGTCTCCTCCCGGGTAGCCGGGCCCAGTCTCAGGACCAAAACCTGAGGATTTAATTCTAGCTTAGGATCTGAATATCAAGGCAGAAGCTCAGTTGACAACTTATCACAGGTCTATAATCAAACAGGCTTTGCAAACAGGCTAAATCCCTATTGCAGTCTAGCCATGTTGGCTTCAAAACATGTCCCTTTCCCATGATGTGGTTATGTGTACTGGGCAAAAAACGACAGCAGAATAAAACCAGTGAGTTAACCTCTCTACTCTAAGCTTGGCTGTCTCTACAGTTTCCTCCTGGACTTGCACCATCCTCCTTCCCCGCTCCAGTGAGTCAGCAGAATTCCTTAGGGGGGAGGGGGGGGTCTTGCCTCTGCTGATACAGTGAGTCAGCAGAATGTACTGACCTCTTATTCGATGAAAATTAGGGAAGAAAAACCCACCAACCTTCAGCAGAACCTCTCTACTCTAAGCTTGGCTGTCTCTACAGTTTCCTCCTGGACTTGCACCATCCTCCTTCCCCGCTCCAGTGAGTCAGCAGAATTCCTTAGGGGGGAGGGGGGGGTCTTGCCTCTGCTGATACAGTGAGTCAGCAGAATGTACTGACCTCTTATTCGATGAAAATTAGGGAAGAAAAACCCACCAACCTTCAGCAGGAGCTTTTTATCCTCGACAACTCAGCTAACTGCAGTGCTGGCACTCTGATTTGTCACCAGTCAACAAACGTGAATCCTCATACTTACAAACCCTCCTGCACACAAAATCCCTTTTCCATCAGATCCGACCCGCTGCACACTGCTGGGGGGAGGAGGTGCTGTCGTACTGCCTTGTAGCTTCTAAAGGTCAATGGGCTTGCAGCTCGTTTTGAGGCTCAGTGACCTGATGTCTTTTGGGGAAGTTGTGTCTGAATCACTGCCTTCAATTCAGCAGGGACAAGGGCTAAATGGAGGGAATCCGGAACTGCATAGAGAGCACTACATGGGAAAATAGCTGAACACAGAGTGGTCATTGCTCCTGATGTTCGGCAAAATATGACAAGCATCACAAAAACGGTACTGCTGAAAATGGAAGGGCTTGTATGTGGACTGCAGCTTTAGTGCTTTAAAGGAGTACAAAAAGTCTGATAAAAGCATGGAGAAAAATCCTGCTTAAAGGTGGTTTTCACGTACAGTTCGGAATCAAAAGCAGCCTCTGCCGTGTTGTGAGGACAGTTACCTTTCTGCTTCTTTAGCTTCTAATACTTATGGTTTCAGTTATCAGCTTTTAGAGATATTTAAAGGTGTCCCTATCCCATCTTACACAAGACCTTCATGTAGTCTATGCAGAAAGGGATGAATGCTAGACTTTGGCCTGAGTCTGAGGTTTGACTATTAAAAAGCTAATTTGGGGATTTGGGATGATTTTGACAGGTAGAAGGCAAATCCCTGCACTAAGGAGCTCATAGTGTAGGGCCAGCACGGAATTGTTTTGGTGCAATCCTGAGAAGGGGATGGGACAATCTTTTTCCCCCAGGAGGAAAACTAAAAACCTCCAAATTCTTCCCAATAGTAGGCCAAACTGGTACCAAAAAGTACCAGGTTGGTAAGGGTATGCAGCTCAACAACAGATGATAGAGAAGTGGGCTGGTTCAGCCTGTTGATGCTTGGTGAACTGTCGTGGAGTTGCCGTTAAAGTTCCCATTCAGTTAAAAATGCCCTCAATAAAAAAGAAAAAAGATCATGATCCCTTTACATTGCTCCTGGTTTTCTCTGTATACTCATGAGGAAAGCTTCTAAGATGTAGTCCTGAGATTATAAACTAAACTTAAATTGCGGCTTTTCTAGTGGAACTTTCACAGTTTATTTTCACTGGACACACGCCCATATCCAAGCACAGCCACTAAGGTGCTAAATCACTGACAGCTCAGTTTTCACTGCAGCTCCCGAAGATGTCTTTTCATTTGTTAGCTCTTGGCTTTCAATACTGCTGCATTCAATTTCTTTTTTGTGCAAGCATCACTTATCTCCATCTGTTACCTACCTCCCCTCTCTTCACAGTACCCTTAATATGATAGGCATTGTCCAAACATGTATGAATACCTAGATTTTGTCCTTTAGAGCTTCATCAAATGCGAAATAGTAATAAAATCAGATTTTGGAGAATAAGCAGTCTTTTCACTGAATTTAAAGTTGCTGCCTCCTATGCTTAGAGGTTTGATACAGAGCTCTTCAGTGGTGTGCAGAGATGAATAGCCTGGCAAACATTCTTTTGTATGGAAACATCATCAGTATGGAGGTTTCTCTCGCAAAGGACCCCAAAATCCCAAATCAATCCCAAAGGCAGAGTTCTGCCAACACTGCGGTGTCACCACCTTTGAAGTCAGCATCAGCAGCCACGTGTTGCAGATATGAAGGAAAACTTTCTGTTCAAATGCCAAGCTCAGTGAGGGCTTAGAGACACGGACTAATTTCCAAGATGGCTCTGAGTCGGGATAGTAAGGCTTAAGCTCACATCTTAAGAAAAGTTAGGTTCAGAGCTGACATACAGAGGAGCAGAGGATCTAATCCCTTACTCTAAGGCACAACCCACGCTCCAGAAATGTACATTTACCTTCTCTCCTGTTGGGCAGGGGCCTTTACATCTGTGTACCTCTGGCAATGAGGTTCTGGAAGGAGTATGACAATTAATTGACGGTGGAATGATGCAAGTGTGTATTTAACCCTCTTCTTACCCCAGTCTCCTTATCTCTCTTCCTCCCGGGCAGGGATTTCAGGCAGGTCTCTACATTCCCAACAAATCAGCACCATGTCCCTGGCCCGCCTTGTGCCTTTGCAAGTCTCATTACCCTTTGGAAACAGCGTGCTCTCAATTTGCTTTGCTCCAGTGCAATCAGTGCAGCCAGATGGAAACGGCTTTGAAATTTATCTTTTCAGATCTCAGCTTCATATTTCTCCTTTGATGTTTCTTGTTGGGTTTTCCAGTTGTCCACGCCTCTCTCGGCTTGCTGCAGCTCCCGCTCTCCAGGCTGTGCTTTCCCCGGGCTTATGACTCTCTGAGCATCTTCACTTGCAAAGGCATTTCTGTCACGGGGTGGCTGTTGCTGGAGCGCTAATTCACACTGCTGCCAACAATAACCTGTGTCATGCTTAGTGACCGTGTCAGAGCTGGACAGCCCCTGAAAAAAACCCACAGAAATGTTCTGACAAAGAAGCGTTTGAGACTGCAGGAAGTTACAGTTGTTTGAATGCTCAAGCAAGGCTGAGGAACACGCGATGAACGGAGTCCACCGAGCAAGAGCTGGGAGAGTGTGGACTTAAAGTCTTGCATGGTTCAAGCGGATCTGAAAGTCACATTGGGCCTCCAGGTGTAGCCAGACTTGACAGCTGATCCTGATTCAGACTTTTTGCTTTCTCCCTGTCTTCGGTGTGCATTGGTTAGGGGAACAGTCCTCAAGGAGCAGTTCTTTTTGTTACTTCTTTATTAAATTGGATCCACGCTCAGAAAATTCCACACAGACACTTGAAGGAAATCATCACTGCAATGTTTGTAGCACATCAGTGTAAGAAGTAAATGGATGGTACTCCAGCCTGTTTTTAACACATCAGAGGGCCTTGATGCCCTCTCACTCATATACAGTTGCTGGGTACAGTGTTGCATAAAGTATCTGTAAGACTGTTTCCCAAATATATATATATATATATACACATTTATATTATATATTTATACAATATACTTGTTAGGGGGAGTGTTTCCACAGCCTGGCATGTGATTCTTGCTTTACCCCATATTTTTCTGCACAGTCAGATACCACAGTTCATGTTTAAAAGGAAGCTGTCCAGGATCGGAGAAGGCAAGCAAGATGTCTCCAGAATATTATCTTAATCAAGCCCACCAAATGTTCTGGGACAACTAAGTGAATGTTACTAAACTATTAACGTTGCTGTTGCAAATCAGTGCTACATACATCAAAAGCTGCTCCAGAATCGGTTGCATAGTCTAACAAATATGTTAATATATAAGCAGACCAAGTAAAACAAACCAAATCATTCTTCAAAAAAAGAACCTGAATCTCAATCAACAAAAGTGGCTTAACTGGCTTCCATGACAGCTCAAAATGAAAAGCTTCCAAAATTTTCTGGTCCTCTATTTACACACACCTAATATCACCAAGCAGAATGTGAGAACCTGCTAAAACAGGCTCCCGATGCTGAACTCACTGGAGTAAAGTGCTGAAAGCACAAACATGAGCAAATTCCTATTTACCAGACTCTAGCTTTCCTCTCTTGCGTGGTCTTGGTGGCAGATTTTTTCCCTCCCTTAGATATGTCATTCTGTGCTACAACCTCCGCAGCAAAGAGTAAATTTGGAACAGAAATCTGGATTGTCAAAATGAAGGCATGAAGAAGGGAAATTATTATTTTATCCCTACCTCCCCGCTCAGACTCTCCTCGCTGTGCTGAGTACAACCTAGGGCATTTGAATCTGGGACTGAACATGTGGGCTGGGAATGGGAATATCCTGAATTGCTTTATATGGTTCCAGTTCTTTATTATTGTTTAGATCCAACTGGATTTCCACTGAGGCTGCAGCAGTAGTGCCAGCAGAGTTGCCAAATCCTTCCAACCTCTTTTGCTTGTTTCTATGCCTCCCTGTGAAGGCCCTGGTGAAAAATATGTGCTATTATTTAATAAAAGACCTTTCTGGAGAACATAAAGCTCTCCATCATCTTCAGTATGGTTTGGGCATGAATGATATCACCATAGCTGGCGTATATTGAAGAGACCCAGCTAAAGTTTACGAAACTTCATGACATGAAGCACTAATTGATCTGTCTGCAAAGTAGGACTGTATCTGCTTCTAATATTTCTTGTCTCCCTTCGCTACCAAGGGTTCCCTGAGTGAAACCTCAGGGCTGCTAAACATAACCTTCTCCTGGTGAAGATGATAGAGAGCTTTATGTTCTCCAGGGATTCTTTTCCATCAAAGAAATTATTTGGATTGCAGCTTTTTGCCTTTGTAGCATAAAAAAAGGTAAAGGTTTTAGCTTTCCCAGGTTTGATTCACCTCTTACTAAACTTGGTAGAAATCATATGAAACCACAAACACAGTTTAAAAAATTGCTGTGGGAGAGGAATCGGTTCCTAAACTTTAAATGGAAGGGGCTAGAAAGGACAAGAAGCAAAAACTGTTACCTTTTCTAGTTCTGATTTCTGTTACATATGTTACTGATATTGAAATTTAACATGAAACCCAGTGGTCTGGAACAAACTGTAGCCCAAAGTGATATGGTAAATACAGAAAGAAATCTCCATTCTATATAATCCAATATCAGGTAACCAGCATGGGAATACTTGTCTGCAACTTCAGGGATAGGAATGCTTGACTGTGTTAAAATAATTGCTGAGTTTGTTCCTGCTGGCTCCTTTCAGGTCCCCTAAAGTAATCTCTGCTCAAACACACCTGAGGCAAAGAGATTATACAGTAAGCTTTCTCGTTTTGAAGTCTAACACTGTAAATAACATAGTCCACTCTTGTTAGCTTTTGTAAATATGCATCCAACAGGCAAATAAGCAATAGAAATAACCAGTGAGCAATGTAGCAATCCATTGCTTCATGCACAACATTTTGAAGTATTTGCCCAAATGATGGCATTACAGTAATCCTGCACAGTATAAACTGCAATCGCCCCTTTCCTCGATACTCTAACCGAATGACAAATCTTCCAGGTGACTCACTGGCAGCAAGATGCACACTCATGCACCAAGTCTGCTTCTGGATAGAGAGACTCAGAGTGTGGACTTTCCAGCATGACATTATCAATCTGTGAAAATATTTCCAAACAAATATTTGGACTTCTTTGTTGATGATCAGCCCAATGTTTCTCAGGCAGAAACATGCTTCCTCTGTCCTTTTTTTCCTAGAGATCTTGGTCCTGAACATCTGGCCTAAAAGTACTTTTATGTCAATCCTATTATTTTTAGCTTTGTCAGTGAGGTAAGTAGTCATCAAGCTGGGGCTTCAAACAGAGACAACTCTCTTGCCCAAGTTTTTGAGTATTTGGTCTTGAGAGGCAAAACTGCAGATAACGCCTCATTTATGAGCATTTAAATTTCCACAGTGCAAAATCATCTAAAATTATTTTAGATGTAGTGAGGAATGAGACATCAAGTTTTCCAGTTACGAACTATCTCCAGAAAGAATACCTTCTTGTTTGGGGAGATACCTGAGGGTCTGATATAGCATTTCTTCCCTTCTCAAGTTAACTAGAATTTTAAGAACAAATTTAACAAAGCTCTTTTACAACTTCAAAAGTTTTCATGGTCTCCTCCTTTCACAGCATGCTGTACTCTTCAGGGCAGAACTGCTGCCCAAAGCACCTTGCTGGAGGAGAACCAACCCAGCCAAAGGCCAAAAAGGACAGCAGTTAGTCCCTGGTTCAGTGACACTGGAAATTCTTCCTATAGCCAAGATTGTAAGAGCCCATCCCAAAAAAACTGAACTGAGGGAAGAAGGATAGGGAGGCAAAATCCATGAGCTCAGTAAAAAAGGAGATATATGTAGGCAGAAAACACATTTAGTTTGTGTCAGTTAAAATTTAAAAAAAAGATTCTAACTGATGTTTGGGTCCTTCTTGGAGCCCTTCCCTTATTATGGCAAAAAATAAGGGAAAAAATCTCAGCTTGCTCGTTACTAAAACTGCCTTTGTTTCAGAAAAGAGATTCTTTAGCCTAGTTTGCTAGTAACTAGAAATATTGTCTTTTCTTAATTTTCAGATATGTTAATAATTTAGTGAAATTCTTATCCCAGTTTCTGAGGTAACTGCACTTCCAGTCCCTTTACGATATCCCAGCTTGTCAGCTCTCTTGAGGCAGGATCCCATAGTGCAGCGTCTCTTAATTGGGCCTTAGCTAAACCCCCCTGCAACTCTTAGCAAGTCTGACTCAAAGTGAGTAGCTGCTTTGTCCAAGCTCTCCAGCTCTCCTGAAGTTATGAACTATTTATCCAGAACAAAATCATTTAATAGGGAATGTATCTTAAGACAACAGCCACTCTATACACCTGCTTGGTGATGACCCATCTTCCAACACCGTTATTGATTCAGGTTTTATGCACTTTTAGGCCTCTGAAGCATTTGTCCTTGTTAGTCATAGTGAGTTTTTAGAAGACATCTCTGTCCCTAGTCAGGACTATTATTTTTATAAATGGTTAAAGCTTCCTTTGGTTTGTATTTAGGCCGTAGCAGTCTGTGTGGCAGCTCCCTTGGAGAAAGAGCTTCAAATGTCTTCCACTTGAAGTTTCAAAGTTGAAAACAGTATTAATTACCTCTCTACATCTTTTTTGTCTTGAAGGAAACATCCCATGTCTTATTTATCTGGGAACACAGCTACTGACAAAAACTTGAAGTTAGTTAGGCAACATTTCTAACATTTATAAAGTTAATGCAATCTTCTTTAAATACTCCATAGCTTGAGAGCATCTGTCACAAGTCTTTTTTGGCTTCCTTCATCCTTTTAACATCAACAGAGTCTGCCACACCCCCGAAGCCATCTGTGTATCTCGTGTAAAACTTCTACAAGGGCTTTTGTTTCCCTTGACCACCTACATCCCACAAATGGAAAGCACCACTTTTATTTTTCTCTCTTAAGCCCCCACAGTATCACCCCCACTGTGGGGGAAGAAAGTCAAGAGACCCGTTCGGTTGCAGCCTGCAGAGAAGGGGTGCCCTCCCAGTAGCCACGTGCCCTCAGTGGAAATATTCTCGGTGGAAATGGTGAAGGGAGGGTAGCTGAAGGGCATCCATGTCCGAGAATTAAAAGAAGTGTGTGCACAGGCTGCTACAGCAGGTAGGAGAAGTGGGGTCATGCCACTGTCCAGCACTCACTGTCTAGGAGTCACAACCAAATCACTCTATCAGGATGCCACTCCATGTTCCTAGCATGATACTTTAGCATTAAAGTGAAGTAACCCTGAAAAACAAAACTATCGTCTCCTGAAGACGGTAGTTTACTTTGTCTCTGCTAGAGGTATGATCAAAAGGGTGATTCATTTGTTTTTGCTGAATCTCAGTTTTATTCCATTGCTTTTTTTTTTTTTTTTTGATTCAGAAAATAATTCTGATCTGCATTGTCACTCAGAACTGGAACCAAAGCTTTCTCTTAGATTTTTAAAGGTTTCAATTCCAATTTCCTTATAAACTTTTGTGGGTTATTTCTGTACTTCAAGGACCCACTCAGCAGCAAATCTATAATTCTAAAATGTATGAAAAAATCTGGTTCTGGAAGGGCCCCATACCAGTTTTCAAACTGGTTTATTAAAATAGTTTATAAATTTAGTGCAGTGAGAACCATAAGTAAGTTTAGCCACATGGTTCAAAGCCCACTGAACTCAGCCAAGCCTTTCCCACAAACCTTGATAGTTCTTTTCATTGTAGTTTTTACATAAGGTTGAGGTAAGTAACCAAAAAAATGGGGTTTTTGTCAACTTGACCATTATTAATTCTGGATTTCAAATGATGGGAATATAGTGAGGAAGAGAAGAGATGAAATTATTCCAAAAAATTGGTATGATTGTCGTTGAGATATTTATTCTCTGGTTCTTTGAGGTGAGACATTAAGACATGGTTTAGAAGTGACTAGATCCAAGCCAGAGTGACCCTCCAGTTTTTCCTTTTGTGCTTCAGGCTGCGTAGGCTTGCAGCATCACTGCTGCTCCAGAGCTGGCCCTCCCTGGAGCATGGCAGCTGCTCAGCAGAGAAGCAGCCACTAGAGAGCATGACGAGACCACTAACCTCTCTGTGTTTGATCTAGATTAGGACTGGAACCGGGTCTTCTGAGGTAGAAGGCTGGTGCTCTAAAGCATCTTTATGACTGAGCCCTATACACAAAGACAAAAAGCCAACACAAATATAAATCTTCAAAGGCAAAGTAAAAGAGCATTGACCTTCAAGCTCAGTGTATTAAATGAAAGACAGCATGAAACTGTCTCATCTCAATTGGGCCTTTCATATGAAAATTATATATAAATGTCTGCATTATACATGTATTTGGACTCAATGGAAAGTCTTCAGTATGGAGTACATATAAAAATTTATGTGGTGTTGGTAAACCTCTGAACGTCACTACTTTATGGTTATTTCTTCTGTGTAAAGCAGCCTACAAGACTGTAAAAAAAGAGATATAAATGGAAGAAGTAAGACATGTTTAGTATATTTGGAGGACAAAAGCAAAGCTAAATAATGAGTAAGCTATTAAAAAGAATTATTTAAATCATTCTATAGAAGTTTACTATAGCAAAAGAAGAAATGGGCGACCTTTGGAATGACATAAAGAGCTCTAGAGTTTTTAGCTTTATCTCTCTATTTCATCTATAAATCAATATTGGGAGACTATCTGAAATGAGTTGGGGGTTTGTAATTTACTTCCTACTGGGGCAGTGATTCCTACTGTGAAACAGGAGAAGTTGAAAATTTGGCGCATTATTCAAGGATGGAACATAGTAGGAGGAAAAGAAAGAAATTTCCTTCACACTGTGAGAAGAGCTGTCATTTCCAGCAGTGAGGATATGGACTGCATGATGCTGATACGCTGAGGTTTTCTATGGGCTAAAATCTTGACTATTTTTATTAAGGGAAAAGACAGATTCAAGGACAGCTCTGTACTGAGCTTGGTACCAGGGAACACCCACCAGTGGACACCAGAATGGCCCCAGGTCTGTCTCTCATCAGACACTGTGGTGTCTCCACAGTGTGTCAGTATTTCATGGCACTGTTCCAACAAACAGCATCAAGTGGAAAATGAAGAAGTAGGAAAGATGCAGAAACAAACAAAAAAAGCCAACCCAAAACCCCAACCCTCTGCCCCACCCCCCAGAATTGAAATGGATAAAATTGAATCCAAGTTAAAATCCATAGTTCATGGTTGTGAAAGAGGTGCATTTCCAAAGAACAGCAAACTATCGCTGTGTTCAACCTGTGTAGTTGACACCAAAAGAATATGCCCTCCTGTAAAAACCAGAAAAAACATTTCAATGATCTTGCCTAGCAACTAATTTACCCTCTGAGCTCTCACCTATTCCAAATACCTATGTATTGTTTCTGTACAATATTAAGTTTAAAACCTATTGGATCTCTATGTATAACAAACCTCCTACTCTGTTCCAGAACTTGGGGACCAGGGCACAGTGGTATGCTTTGTAAACTTTCTCTGTTATTTCCTTGGCATGGCTCAGCTTCTCCCCTGAAAGAACTTTTAGGCTATTCCCCAAATCACCAAGGCTCTCCAGCATCCAGGCTAAAGAGAGAGCAATCACTTGGTTTGTGTGTATTTGTATTGAATGAAAAAGGTTGGAATTCGATCAACTTAAAGGATATTGAGTCAGGAGACAAGATTCTTATTGGCAAGTACAATGAACTTTGTTTCTGTTGAGCACAATCAATTATAATCCAGTATAAAACAGTTTTAACCATTAACCACAAAGCCAAGGGCAGGACCTCCATAGCCAATCAAACAAAAGACAAAACCAAAGTACTCACATAGCTTCACGCTACATGATGTTCTAGAAATCACTCTTGGAAGTTTTATAGGGGATTAAATTTCTATAGTGATTTTTTTTTTATATAGTGGGTTAAGTGTTGAGCCAGGCGAATGCTGGCTGCCAGGAAAAAGAAGGGAGAGAACACTCTCTGAAGTAAGGGAAGGACAAATCAGTGGCTATCAGAAGTAAGTGTGCATCCCCAGGAAGAAGAAATGTGCTGAATGGTTGGTGCCATTCCACTTGCACATATAGATGGTTTGTGGAAAGACTGTGGCTCTCTGCCAATACGTGCTTTTCTAAGATTGCCCCAGATTGCAGTATTGGGCTTGGAGCCCGCAATGGGAGAGGGCACTGTCCTGCAGAGTTGGATGCTGCAGCACCGTTAGTAGATGTGGATGACTCTTGCCTCCTAACTGTGGTGGTAAGGCAAGCTGTAGGTATGGTACACCTGCTCATGACAGCAGTTAGTGTATGCTAGAAATGTTATGAACAGTGTTGCCATAGTGAGAGTGCAGTGTGATGCTTTGGATGGTGGAAATGGCAGTCGTCCTGAGTAGCAGGCTGGTACTGCCATACAAGGAGACGATGGATTATATCCTGCTTGTCATGAACATTTAGCGGAGCCCAGGTGTGGCATATGGACACAGCAATTTGAGTTTTGCTTCTTGAAATAAGATCAGGAAGACTAGTAAGTGTATGCCATTTCCTGCCACCCCACTGTGAGAGCCTTGGAGGGCACATTGTGAGCCAGGTATACTTGAGACACCAGCCAGGATGTTTGCTAGAGCGTCCCTGGGACCAGACAGGGAGGGCATTGGCTTTTTTTGCTTTCTTGGAAGTGTAGATACAACAGAGTCTGGTTTTGCATGAATAGGGTGTATTTTGTGTTCACTTGACATTGCTAAGCATGAACAAAACATAGGGGAGGGAGACCTCAAAAAAAATTGAAATCCTGACACCCCAAGAAGTCTGCACTGGAGGTATGAAGAGGTGCAAAATAATGACAAGAATGCTTCGGAAGTCGTCCCATTTGAATTGGGTTCAATCTTAGGAAATCAAGATTGAATAAAAAGAGCAAGCAGTTATAGCTTTGCAACTCCTTTTGCTTTCCGTGGGAACAACACAATTGCCACAACCCTAATCTTCTCCAGTAAAGAATGAAGGAGGTGTATGCCTGCAAACACATTACTTCCCATTTCAATTGTCCCCAAAGAGATCATCTTTTACCTTAAGGATTTAGCTATCATTAAGAGAAAGAGAGATTAAAGTACAGAAGCTTCACTGTATGTAGAGGATTGTGTGTGTGCGTGTGTGTGTGTGAACCTGTGCTTGAAAGAAAGAAAGAAAGAAAGAGAGGGTGAGACGGGAGAGTGCACAAGAGGGTCTCCAAAATGCAAAGGTGGGAGCGTTAAGTGCATGTGAATGTGTGTGTCAACGAGAGAGAGTGAGGAAGCTAGGAAAGGATCGGGAAAATATATAACCATTCACAGCTAGGAAGTTTAATGCTGCTACTCTTGCAAGATTTGTTCAAGGTTTCAAAGACTCACTGAGTCGGGCTGTTTGCTGCCTTTTTCTGCCAGCTGTCCCGAAATCATGGAACTGAAAATCTGAAAAAGCGATGTCTGAGAAACCATTGGATTTGTAAAAAGTGATGCTGGGGAATTTTGTGGTGATTGTTTGGTTGGTTTTGGATATAAAATGTTATCCACTCCACTGAAAATGTAAATTTTGGTATTTTTGTCCTGTCTCCATTTTGGGTTGTGTCAACTTGAATTGACACATTTGGCTTGTCACACTGAGCTGAAATATTCTGTGTCAGCTCAGTATTAATCTGCAGCCCTCTGGATGTTCACCTTCATGGAAGTTGAAGGTCACTGCCTCTTATCCTCGATTTCTACTGCAGGTCAGAGTCTTGGCCCAAATCAAATTCACAGTACGCTACAGTACACTGACCTGCTTTATTTAAACCCTGGAGCAATAAGATTATAACATATCCTGGAATTGTTGTCCATCTGGAAAGTCAAATCCACAGGAGAGATTAGGAGCCTGAAGCATTCAAACCGAAACTCCTCTGAGGCTCTCCAGCTGTCAAGGAAGCTGATCAATGTTGGACCATGCTGGAACAACATGTTTTGACATTTCCAAAGCATATTTTAATTGCATGTTCTTTAATACACACACACACGCGCGCATACACACACACCCATGTATCTATTAATTAATGTTGGCTTAATCGAGGCTGAAAACAATTGTGTAACGATTTAAATGTATCATCTAACCAGTTTTAGTTGGGTTGGATAACCTGAAATGTGCTATCATCATATTATTCACTCTGCTTGCATATAATTTCTGATAATTTCTTTGGCGCAGACAGCAATGACAAAAAATCATGATGGATCAGTATCCCTTCCCCCTTTCCTCCCGCCCTGCCCCAATCAGCCATCAACCATATATAAGCTGATCACTTAAGACTTACAAAGTTTTATCTATTTAATCGGCATTTGTGCATCTCAAGAAACAAAGATTGACGTGTTTTGACTTGTGTCAACATGGGCAATATATTTGATGAAGAGGCATCCAGAGAATTCTAGGTAACAGTTTGAACAAAACACCATGAGGATGTACAAAGTTTAGAAAGCATAATTGTGATGTCCGTGTGCATCTACCAGGTGCTATTGCATTTGGTAATCATTACAAATTGACTTCAAAAGGTCAAATGAAAAGTGGTTGTTTACTTCCTTTCAGGAGGGAGTGGAAGTTGTTTGGTGTTTTTTTAAGTTTGGAAACAAAATGTGTGTATCGCACGAAATCCTTTAGCTTGATATTTCACCTCTGGTTGCTGTTTAAATAATAATGCAAAATAGCAGGTAATAAGATGTGGAGTTTGCAAAACAAAATTAATTTTCTAATAATTATAACCTATCTTACAGTACCTGCAATTTACTTTAGTGTCAGACTGACAATGATCAATGCATCTGGCTTTCTTAATACATTCACAGTGTGCGCTGGATTGACTGCGATGAAAGAAAGTGTGTGGATTGGAGTATTATAATTCTGTTTGATGTGCTGTTCAATTTTTTGTTATCAATCAAACATTTTATCTAGTCTTGACATCACTGAAATAACAGTAAATCTGGATGTTTTGATGTGTTGTTTAAAAAGGCAGGAGGTATGCTTTACATTAAAATTGTTTTGGTATCATTACAAAGAGAATTAGTGAGATAATACATATTTGCCAATGTGTGTGTGTGTGTTGCTGAGAGAGAAGGTTAAGTGCAACATGCTGTTTGCTATTGATTCCTGTTAGGTCTTTAATAGTTCATTTTTGTTTCCAGGCAGAACCTCCCTGAGGGAAGAGTTAAATTGGCCAATAGTGGACCATGCCAAGTCATTCTTGAGGTTTGACTAGTTCGCCAATTAGGAAATAATGTGTTTTGGTGGTGGGTTAATGAAGGTGGACATGTGAAGGGAGTGAGGGAGGCAATGACTGTTACTAAATGGCTTCCATTGCTAGCTGTGCCACAGAGCTTGAAGCCTCCTACATTTGGGGTGGGATTTATCTGGTAAAATGTAGGTGTCAAAAATATCAGCATGGACCTCTGAGCAGGTCCTCACTCTAATCGCCCTTTACAATCAATGGACAACCTGTTCTCAGTGAAAAAAAAATGCATGTCTCAATTCACCTAATCTTAAAGTAGATGTTAGCATGTGGTCAGATCAATTCATTCCATTGACAATGTTGACTGCATCTTCATCAGCTGCAATGGGAACCTCAACAGCTAGCTCTGATGTAGCTGGGTCTGCATAGTCAACTAAGAGGAGTCCGATGCCTCAGGTTTGCCAGGAGATCCGGGGGATCTGGTAGGTGTGTGGAGGCCGGACCAGGCCAAGGTATAGCTGGATTTCACTTCATTACCTTGTTTGTCCTCAAGCACAAGCACGTGGCATCAGCCAAAATCAGTTACCATCAAATTGATTTCATTCCATGGCATAAGGGTGATGAAACATAGCCCATGATCACCTTTTTATTGGACCTTGGCTTGCACTGCGCATGATCTTTCACTGAGTGGGAAATCAGGGCCAATGCCCCCTATAAAAGATAAAATATCCACACAGGTGATACCTCTGCTTGGAACGACTGAAACACAAGAGCAGTAAAACTGTCACATATTGCATTCTCCTCATTATGCTACGGAAACAGCCCACATTCCTCTATAGAAGATATATTTGGAAAGCTGTTGAGTCAGGCTTACAGTTTAATTAAGGCAGAGACTAAATGAAAGGAGAATATAATAAAATATTAGCCACAAGGTATATACTCCTACTTCTTAATCACACTGCCAGATCTGAAATACCACAATGCGACAGTGTTAAGAAGGAAAGCAATACTCAGTATGGAAGATGGAGGAAGACCCTGTCGCATCCTGAATTAATCAGTATCTAGATAAATCAACGGTATATCTTCATGAGACTTCCCAACAAATAGACTGTAATATTCCAGCTTGCTTGCAAACTACTCATAAGTGTCTGAGCGTACCTACTCAGCATTAATTAGAGATCAATTAAAGAATCATAGAATCATAGAATCATAGAATAATTTAGGTTGGAAAAGACCTTTAAGATCACCAAGTCCAACTGTTACCTTGAACTGTCAAGTTCACCACTAAACCATGTCCCTAAGCACCACATCTACACGTCTTTTAAATACCTCCAGGTATGGGGACTCAACCACTTCCCTGGGCAGCCTGTTCCAAGGCCTGACCACTCTTTCAGTGAAGAAATTTTTCCTAATAGCCAATCTAAACCTCCCCTGGCGCAACTTGAGGCCGTTTCCTCTTGTCCTATCGCTTGTTACTTGGCAGAAGAGACCAACCCCCACCTCGCTACAACCTCCTCTCAGTTATAGAGAGCGATAACGTCTCCCCTCAGCCTCCTCTTCTCCAGGCTAAACAGCCCCAGTTCCCTCAGCCGCTCCTCATAAGACTTGTTCTCCAGACCTTTCACCAGCTTCGTTGCCCTTCTCTGGACACGCTCCAGCACCTCAATGTCCTTCTTGTGGTGAGGGGCCCAAAACTGAACACAGGATTCGAGGTGCGGCCTCACCAGGGCCGAGTACAGGGGCACGATCACCTCCCTCCTCCTGCTGGCCACACTATTTCTGATACAGGCCAGGATGCCATTGGCCTTCTTGGCCACCTGGGCACACTGCCGGCTCATGTTCAGCCGGCTGTCAACCAGCACCCCCAGGTCCTTTTCCTCTGGGCAGCTTTCCAGCCACTCTTCCCCAAGCCTGTAGCGCTGCATGGGGTTGTTGTGGCCGAAGTGCAGGACCTGGCACTTGGCCTTGTTGAATCTCATACAATTGGCCTCGGCTCATTGATCCAGCCTGTCCAGATCCCTTTGTGGATCCTTCCTACCGTCAAGGAGATCAACACTCCCACCCAACTTGGTGTTGTTTATGGAAGATTCTAGACTTCTCTTGTGATTATGCCTGGCTGGTAAAGCTTCATAGCAATGAAAAGCTTGTAATGAAAGAAAAGCTTTAAAATTTCAAGTCCCTTGAAGCTATATTGAATTTCTAGTTATCACCATTTTCCTCTCAATCCTCTTGTTTGTAAGTACCATTTTATTTGCAAAGCCCCTTCCAGAGAGTGAGCAGAAAGCAGAGGTTTGCACCCTGAAGTGCACTGATCAACAAATAAAGCTCATCAGTGTTGTCAGGACTCCTGCACACACTCATGTGATATTTTTAATAGCTCCAGCTCTGGCAGTCATGTACTCTCTTGATATCTTTAATTATTCTTGCAAACAAAACAAAACAAAACAAAGAAGAAAATGGCAAAACATTCTTCTCTCATAAGCTTTCCCAGAACTGTGGATCCACCTCTGGAAAAAATGTAGATTATTTTATTTCCCAAACAAACAGTTACACACAGCCAGTGCATCACCACTTTTCAGGGGAAAAAACTCAGAAAGGAAAAAGTAGCAATGTCAACATATCTCAGGGACTACAAGAAAGATGAAAGACAATACTATCCCTTTCAAAAAGATCTAGAGGCTATAAGAATGGAGGACAGCATCTGGCAAAATTTGATCCCAATCTAATCTGAATTCCCAGTCCTTGTCTCCCATCAGACACATATTCCTGCCCAGTGTGAAGAGTGCTTTCCTAGCCTATAACAAAGGAACAAGTGTTTGCAACATACTGTGCCACCACTTTCATATCACAGAGTCACAGAATGGTTGAGTTTTAAAGGTGACCTCTGGAGGTCATCTTGTCCAAACCCCCTGCTCAAGGAGGGACACCTAGAGCTGGTTACCCAGGACCATGTCCAGACGGCTTTTGAATATCTCCAAGGACTGACATTCCGCAACATCTCTGGACAACCTGTGCCAGTGCGCAGTCAGCCTCACAGTAAAAAAGGGTAGTCAGAGGGAACCTCTGTGTTTCAGTTTGTGCTCAGTGCCTCTTGCCCTCTCATTGGGCACTACTGAAAAGAGCCTGGCTCTGTCGTCTTTGCGTCTTTCCTTCAGGTATTTATATACATTGATAAGATCCCCTTGACCCGTCACTTCTCTAGGCTGAACAGTTCCAACTCTCCCAGCCTTTCCTCACAGGAGAAACGCTCCAGTCCCTTCATCTTTCTAGTGGCCATTTGCTGGCCTCTCTCCAGTATGTCCATGTCCTTCTTGTACTGGGGAGCCCGGAACTGGACACAGTACTCCAGGTGTGGTCTCACCAGTGCTGAATAGAGGGGAAGGATCACTTCCCTCGACCTGCTGGCAATACTTTGCCTAATGCAGCCAAGGGTACCATTAGCCTTTGCTGCAAAGACATATTGCTGGCTCATGTTCAACCGGGTGTCCACCAGGACCCCAAGTCCTTTTCTGCAAAGCTGCTTTCCAGCTGGGCAATCCCCAGCATATATTGGGGCATGGGGTTGTTCCTCCCCAGGTGCAGGACTTTGTGTTTCCCCTTGAACTTCATGAGGTGTCTGTCAGGCCATTTCTCCAGCTTGTATATATGTATAACCATATATAGTATATCCATATGTATGTATATCCATATCTATGTATATCCATATCTTTTACTGACAACATCCTTAGGACTACAAGCTGCAAGCTGCAGTCAAAGCATCTCTTTTTCACTCATATTTCAGAAACTCAGTTCAGATGTTTTGTAACGTGGGGATGATTGGTCACATTTATAGGTGAACTCAGCATGGCAGTAGGCAAATTATGCATGGGCAACTGTTAGGATAGCTTGGCCATTGACATTGCTTTTAATATGGTGGTCTTGGTTCTTTTATTGAATCTCATGGAAGAACACAAATATTTAGTATGCAAATCATAGCTTGACGAGTTAAGGGCTTTGCAAACCTGCCAAAGTTTCTGGTCATTGGTTATTGATTCAAAACTTACTTTCTATGTGTGTAGAGAGTGCAAAAAGGACTGTATTTCTGATATGGCACTTTTCTGCAAATACAACATATGCTAGTAATAATAGTTGAAAATCCATACTGAAAACGGTAAATATCTGCAAGTATAGCCCTGTCTACAGGAAAAAAAATTTATTGATTTGACTGAGACCACAAATCATAGAATGATTCAGTTTGGAAGAGACCTCAGGAGGTCATCTGGTTCAACCTCTTATTGAACGCAGGGCCAACCTCCAAGTTAGATTGGGTAAAGGTTTCATTAGGCCTCAAAGCTGCAAAGGACAAGGCTCATGGTCTTGTCCAGCTGAGTTTGAGTATCTCCAGGGCTGGAGTTTCACAGCTTCTCTGGGTTACTATTCCAGTGCTGAGCACCATCTAAATCAAATTTTCCCTTACTGCACCTCATGTCCATTGCTTCTTTTTTTACATTCCACAAAAATTAAAGCAATGTCAGTTTATACACGTAAGGTAACCATCAGCTCATGTAGTATCTATTATCTATCTGAAGAAATCAGGTGACAAATCATACTTTTTACCACTCAAATTATAATCTTGCATAAAAGTAGGATATAAAGACATACTCGGATCTTTTGTATGTTTTGCATGTTTCTTTTCTAGGTGTATCTTACACAGCCACTTTTCAGTTGAAGTTAAAGTAATTTCTACAGTACAAGTCAACAATTTACCTCGAATAATTCAAGTACTATAATTAAAAGCAATAGTTAATCCTAATGAGTGTATCCAACTTGTCAGAAAAAGTAGCATCTAATTTAATTTCTTCATGGACCTGACTGATCTCATGTCTCTGCAGAGCAATTTTACTGAAATGAATTTAGGCAGAATGGCAGATTATGATTTATTGGTCTGTCATTCGTTTAGAATCATAGAATCATAGAATCATT
>NW_009217406.1:0-286 GCF_000690835.1 Fulmarus glacialis
CCCGCGGCAGCAGCCTCTGGGGTCCAGTCCCCCGGGAGGGTTGTGCACCCCGATAGGTGCATCCAGATCATCCCACCCTGTCTTTAGGCACCCAAAGGTGAAAAATCCACCCCGAGGAGAGCGACCTGGGTGATGTGAGTGAATAAAAAGCGCCGCTCGCCTCAATGTTCCCCCCCCACAAGAAGCGTGTCTGTAGGGCCGGGAGGACTTTGGGGTTTCTCTGAGGTCGTTTGGGGTGTGCTGGGAGGTCTGAGGGGGCCAAGTGCCGGCGTGGGGAGGGGGGCGC
>NW_009217406.1:531-826 GCF_000690835.1 Fulmarus glacialis
CCCGGAGCCCGCCGCTGCCCCGCCATGATCCGCCGGACTCGTAGCCGGCCGTGTGCCGTGTCCGTGCCGGTGGGAGCTTTTGGAGAGGCTGTGGGTGCCGGCACGCTCCTGCCCTGCGTCCGAGTGGGTCTTTTAGTGATCATCAATGGTGTTAAGGTGGCAAGAGCTGTGGTGACAGCCCGCTCTAAGGAGAGAGGCGATTCCTCCATCCCACCCACCCTGCCCGTGCAAGGGACGCCTGCCCAGGCTGCCTGCGGAGCCCCGGAATTGCGCACTGACGCTCTTTTAAACGATC
>NW_009217406.1:1061-1314 GCF_000690835.1 Fulmarus glacialis
GCCCCAGTCCCCCCGGCGGGGTGGACGCCCGAGCCCTCTCTGTCCGTCTCTCGCTCGAGGAGGAGAAAACTGGGCTCGGGCACCTCGGTGTCGCTGGTAGCTGCGTGCGTCTCGTGTCTCTCGGGGTGCTGGCGTAGCTCTGGCTCGCCGTAAGCGTGGTTGTTAGAGAAGGACGATGCTGGCGTCCTCCCAGGGTGGCTCTTTGGTGGATTTCTTGGTGCGGCAAGCTTAAAGACGTTGTCTTGTGGTGAGG
>NW_009217406.1:1575-4205 GCF_000690835.1 Fulmarus glacialis
GAAGGAGATGGGCTCTGAGGTGGCTGCCTCGGATTGTCGTGTGCACGGATGTAATAACTGTTGTCTCTGAGCAGATGGCTGCGTGTTTACTAGATGTTCAGAGAGGGGAGCGTCAGTCCAACGCGGTGAAAACTTGTGTGTTTTCCCAGCGACTCAGAGCCCGTTAGAGAAAGCCGCTCTCCTCGCTGGCTATGGTCTGGGCCCGGGTAGGAGCCTTGGTTTAGTGCTTTTGTTCCTCTTAGCTTTAGTTCTGGCCTAGAAAGTGGTACAAATCTCTTCTATTTCCCCTTTCCCCCGAGCTAGTTTTGCTCCCACAGATGCCCAAGCGCACCGGGGGAATGTCGGTGCTCGGGGCAGGGGGTGAGGACGTGTCGGGTCCCGCTGCCGGGGATGGGTGCTGTGAAGGCAGCTCCCCGGTGAGACGGCGTAATTGTACCGTGGTGCCGAGGCAGGAGCTCTCGCTGAGAGCAGTCGGGGCGGGTGTTTAAAAGCAGATTGCCACTGTTAAAGCAGTCTGGCATTTCCAAGCCCTGGGAGCGAGGTGCCCAAGGCAGCGGTGTCTAATCCGATGAGCTGATGGAAAGACAGTTTTGTTTGTTGTCTTGCTGAGCTCTGTTTAACACAGGTAGTCGTGTCTGCGCTGCTGGCGAAACTTGTGCAGGTAAAATGGGGAATACTGGGCTGGAGCTGGCCGCAGAGGAACTGCGCCTGTGGGGCAGCCGCTGTGGCTCAGGCTCCGTTATTTCTCCTGCCCGTCTGGCTTGGCACTTCACTTGCGGATTCTGATTTCCCTTCCCTTTCTCTTGTAGGCTGTAACCAGTTGCTGGACGAGTCGCAGGTGACCCTCTCCTTCCAGGACTGGCTGGCCAGCGTCACGGAACGCATCCATCAAACCATGCATTACCAGTTTGAGGGTAAGGCTTTGGGGACCACCTCGGGAGAGCCTTTGGGCACGACTCCGCTCCGCTCTGTGCAACACCTCTGTCGTTAAGCTCTTGGCAGCATTAAATGACCATTTGCCCCAATGGCAGCGAGTGCTTTGCCTGGCTTGAAGCAAACGTTTTTTTGTCCTGGGAAGTTTTTATCAGCTTTGATTCTTTCCCTGAACATGGGCTTAATGCTCATCAGCAGCCAGGGAAGGGAGAAATTCCCTAAGAGGTTACTGATGCTTGAATTCAAACTGCCAGGGGCCACGCAGAAGAAGTGAGGTCAAGTAAAGTAAAAAGTATGGTGCGATGCCTCAGGTCTCAGAAATGCTGGTACTCCAGCTTTCCTCCTGTGGCTGTCCGGAGTGCTCCGCTGCCCTCCACCATCCTCCTCGGCCCCGCACGTGCCCCAAAGGCAGGGCTCTGCTCGGGGCGAGGTGCTCCCCGTGCACGTACGGCCACGGGCGACGGCTTGTGGCTGTAATACCTGGGGGAAGGGGGGCTGCTGTCACCTGCAGCACAGGACTTGTGCAGGCAGCGGGGCACGTCTCTGGGCCATCCTCCAGACAGAGGCAGCAGCTTGTATTGAATCCCCGTGGTGCCATTCTTTCATAAAATAAGGAAGAAAATACGCAAGAAAAAGCTGTGCGTGTAAAGAGAGATCTACCCTATGATGTTGGGCAGGAGCCAATGTTTATTTTTAATGAAAACTAATTGCTAAAACTGACGTGTAGCCCCAATTGTTCCAATTTTCATTATTCTCTGTAAATTTCCATAGTTTGCACTTCAACAAACTAAAGATCTGTAAAAATCCTGATTGGGGATGTACTTCGTAAGTCTCTTGGCCGTGCCTGGCTGGCCGGTGCTGCAGAGGAGCTGGGCTCACCTAAAGAGAGGGACCCCAACAAAATGCCTGAAGGGGAGCAGCTCTTTCCAAGCGACATAAGAGCACTGTAGTGTGTCACATAAGACTAAGACACACATCATGCCATCCAGCAGCTGTCCCTGCAAAGTGTCATTAAGCGCAGGAAGCATGCAAGTACGCTGGCCCCCAGCAAGCTGCCGGCAGTGGCGGCTAAGAGCCACGGTCTGTTGTGCTCCATTCGTGGTTGGTCGCGATGATCTTAAGGGTCTTTTTCCATCCTAAACGAGTCTGTGGTTCCTAATAACAGTTGCATTGCCACCACCCAGCCCCTTCAGCAGCATCGCCCCAGCTTAGCACACAGAGTGGCCAAAAGCCTCAGGGGGCTCAGCCCCCCGCCGCACCCCCAGGACGAGGCAGACAGGGACACGCTGGAGAGGCGATGGAGGGACTGGAGGCTCTGGCAGAGAGAGCCAGGGCTGTCACCTGGAGCACAGAGAGCTTGAGGGGGAGTCACTGCTTCGAAAGATCACAGAATCGCTGAATATCTCAAGTTGCAAAGATAATCAGAACTTGAGCAGGAGGGGGGTGTGCTTGAACAGCACCCCTTTCCCCCCGCACCCCCATGCAGCACTGCCTCTCCCTCACCCTTACCCCGTGGCTTCTTGTTCGTACCCGCACAGGCAAGCCCGAGCCGCTGGTGTTCCACATCCCTCAGGCTTTCTTCGACGCGCTGCAGCAGAGGATCTCCAGCGGGAGCACAAAGAAGAGGCTGCCCAACTCCACGACGGGTAAGATACGAACACGCTTGCAGATAAAAAACCTTTGGGGCTGGATTACAG
>NW_009217406.1:4272-5273 GCF_000690835.1 Fulmarus glacialis
AGCTTTTCCCCTCGCTGCGGCTGAGTGGGAAATACTGAAGCTGTGTGAGCGAGCCCCGGGGCAGAGGACAGGAGCTAAGCAGAACATGCAGCCTCCGTGAGACCGGGAGTTGCTGTCAGCTCCCACCTAAGCCTAGCTTAAGCCCAGCCTGCCTGCAGGCTTAGTGCCTGACTGCGTGCATCAGCTCTCAGCAGAGCACAAGAGCAGCACAAGTCCGGGCTGCAGGAATAGACCCAGCCCCAGCAAGGCTCAAAGCTGAGACTTTACTCCCCGTCCCCCCCACCCACCTCTGACCAAGCCCTGCTTCCGAGCCCGGGGGAAGTTCACAGCCCTCGCTGCTGGCAAGCATCCTCGCTGCTTTACACACTCTCTCCTACACTAGCACGGAGTGTAAAGCCAGGCTTAAGCACACGCTCAGGGCTCTCTGCAAAGTTAAATGCATCGTGTCAGTGCTGCAGCAGCACAAGTTGCTGCCTCTGCTGCAGCGAGGCCTCAGGATCACCAGCCCCAGCTCTAGCCCTAGCCGAACCTCAGGCTTTCTTCACACACAGCAGAGCACAAACAGAGACAAAGCAGCAACAAAACACCTTTCTCAAGCCCAGTGCCAGTTAAGCTTCCCTTTATTGGCAGCTCTGGCTTAACGGAGTCCTGGAGAAGAGCCCACGGGCAAGGACAAAGCCAAATACTCAGGGGCTGCCACCCAGACAAGGCAGATAGCCCCAAGCTGGAGTGAGAGCTGAGGCCGCCAAAAAAAAAAAGAGGGGAGAAAAGGAAGACAAAGCACCGAGTGAACCTTATCCCCCCCATCCCTCACTGCCCTTTCCCTCCCCGCAGCTTTTGTCCGCAAGGACGCCCTTCCCCTGGGCACCTTCTCCAAGTACACGTGGCACATCACCAACGTCCTGCAGGTCAAGCAGATCTTCGATACGCCCGAGGTAAGGCGGGGGGAGGCAGCCCCCCGGCCCTGCCGCTGTCCCTTAACCCATCCCCTCACCCGGGCG
>NW_009217406.1:5826-6042 GCF_000690835.1 Fulmarus glacialis
ATCGCCGAGCCCTCCGGACACTGAGAGAAGCAGCCGGCCATCCGGCCCCTGGAGCTCAAGACCTTCCTCAAAGTGGGTAAGTGGGGCAAGCTGGGCTCCCACCCCACCTGGGGGGAACGACCCCCCACCCCACCGCAGCTGGGCAGCCCCAGCATCTGCTGCCCTGGCCCAGGAGCTCTGGGGGCCAGGAGAGCTGGTCCTGGGGGGCCAGGAGAG
>NW_009217407.1:0-269 GCF_000690835.1 Fulmarus glacialis
AGGGGCAGCCTGGGGGAGAGAAGGAGGAGGAGGGAGCCTTGGGCAGGAGTGGGGGGCTGCCCCCTGGCCTCATGCCTGCTGCCCGCAGGGGTGGCAGCCCCTCAGACAGAGGGGACCCCCTTGGCACAGCACCCCGGCAGCAGCCCCGTGCGAGCAGCAGGGCTCTGCGGGGAGGGATGGGACTGTCCCCTACCCCTGCGCAGAGGACGGTGGGGTTGGGTCCTTGCCGTGGCTGGGGGGGGGCCGGGTTGTTCCGCGGGCGGAGGCGC
>NW_009217407.1:954-1348 GCF_000690835.1 Fulmarus glacialis
CGACTGCCGGCGCGTGCGGTGCTGCTGCACGCCCTGGCTCTGCCAGGGAGGACGGGGGTGGGCAGCACAGGCTGGGGCTGAGGGCTTGGTTTGTGCATCTCCTTGTCACCGTATGCAGCATGCCCCCGGTCACCATGTCTGCATGTGACAGACTCAGCTCTGCCACGCCCCGGCCAAGGGGGAAACTGAGGCACGGAGGAACAACATGCCCACAGGTTGTACTGGGGGGATGTGGTGATGCTGGGCCCTTGGCTGGCCTAAAAGCAGGACAGACCTTGGCTTGGGGGGATGTGGGGGCTCATACCTCTCCTACACAGCCTGTGAGGCTGGGGGGGGTGTCTTGCCAGGCCCCGTTGAGGACCAGTCTACTGGAGCCATGCAGAGAGCTGGGAAC
>NW_009217407.1:1690-2735 GCF_000690835.1 Fulmarus glacialis
TCACTCCTGAGATTCCATACCCACCTGGCCCAGGATATCGAATCTCCCAAGCACCAGCCCCCTGTGCTCCTCGGTGCAGCTCAGAGCAGGAAGGGGCCACCCAAAGCGGGGTCCTCCCACACGTGCCCTGGGGACGCTGACCCTGGTGGGGCCGGGCATGGCTGCAGAGGCCAGTCCCCAAACCTGCTGGGCTGAGAACTCTCCTGGCCCCAGCCGTCCCGTCACGCTGGGCGTGGGGACTTGCAGAGCCAGAGCAACGTGGCAAGGGACAGGGGAGGCTGGTGGGGACCACGTAGACATGGGTGGAGGGGGACAACTCTGGCCATGCGAGTACAGGGCAGTTTCAAAGCTAGGAAGACCTTTCTGGGCATTTGCAAAATGCTGTATCACTCTGCCAAGAAGGCAGCGAGGGAAGGCCTCCAATAAAGGGGTTTTCCCAGGACACCCCCCCGGCCCCAATCTGGCAGCAGGACAGGGGCACCAGTGTGGTGGTGTCAGGGGAACCCAGCACACCCCACTCCGAGGGAGCAAAAGGAGCTGATAATTTGAAGGACGTTAAACACAAAGAAACGATGTCCACCTCTGCCATGTGTGCTGGGCTAATTATTGAGAGATGGTGAGATGGTGCATCCTCACCCAGCTGGATGCGCCTTGTGCTGAAGCTGCAAACCCGCTTGCTCATCCCGACGGATCAGGCAGCCAGGCCGGTGCCAGTCACGCTCTGCGACCTGCTCAGCAAGACACAACAGGCTGGCAGATGCTGAGCAGCCAGCAGGTCCTGAAAATGCCCAGCCTGGGGAGATGGGGGCCAAGGTGCCCTCCCACAGGGTGCCCTTGCAAGCCCAGGGGGCAGGGCAGGCTAATCCTGCCCCGTGGGTGCTTGGGGCTGTCCGGGGCAGTGGGTGTGTGATGTGGCAGATCCCTGCCAGCAGCTCAGGACCTGCTGCCGCCCGGCACAGAGGTTCCCACAACGGTTTTGTTGGCGAAGGGCTGGGCAGCCCCAATGGCACGGCAGCGAGTTGAGAGGGAGGCGAGCAGTCCCTGC
>NW_009217407.1:2825-3192 GCF_000690835.1 Fulmarus glacialis
CCCAGTGTCGGGGTGATTGCCCCCGTGGGGTGACGGCTCGGTGAGAAACAGGGCTGGGGCGCGACTGGAGTCGAGCATGAGCAGCTCTGGTGAGGCAGGTGAGGAGACGGCTTCTGCGTCTCGCTCGGCTTCCCAAATGCGGCAGAAACATCTGCACGACCCCAATGTGCAGGGTGTAAGAGCGGGTCGGGTTTCCTTACCGATCGTTGAGAGGCGATGCAGGATCCGTGCCGTGCCACCCATGGCCTGCAATGCTGCGGAAAGGGGAGGCAGCAGTGCTGGCCAGGCTGGGCGGGCAGGGGGTGGCTGGCAGCCCCCCAGGCTCAGCACGTTGCTGGGTCACTCCCCATGGGTGCCGCAGCCACCG
>NW_009217407.1:3232-3439 GCF_000690835.1 Fulmarus glacialis
CTCCAGCACTGAGGGAATGGCGTGGGGCCACTCCAAAACAGGACAGAGGGGCTGTGGCACCCACCTATGGCCACCCTATAGGAAATGGGGGTGAAGGGCACCCAGTGCCTCACCATGCTCCCCAGGGCCCTGGGGAGAGCCCATTTGGGGACCTACACGCAACATGGATGGCACCGGGAAGGTGTCGGGGATGCTGCGCCATGCCTC
>NW_009217407.1:3600-3820 GCF_000690835.1 Fulmarus glacialis
GGCGGCGCACTGCAGCCCATTGGGGAACAGAGCACCCACTGCAGGGCCAGCGGAGCGGCTTTGGGTGGCCAGAGCCAGGGGCTGGCAGCTTTCACGACCCCTCCCCTGCCTGTGGGAAAGGGATGAGGTGGGGAGCAGCACAGGCAGGCCTGGGGGAACAGGGCAGGACAGGGCAGGATAGGGCAGGACGCGTCTGGCGTGGGCAAGGGGATGACCTCTC
>NW_009217407.1:3972-35788 GCF_000690835.1 Fulmarus glacialis
TTCCAAGGCAACGTGGGGATCCCGCAGCGGGGAGCGAGGCAGAGCTGGGATGGGATGGGATGCTCACTGCTGCCCTGCTTGCCTGCCCATTCACTTGCCCCTTGCTGCTGCCTGCTGGGCACCCCGCAGCTCCTGTCTGGGGGTGATGCTCTCATTTTGCCCGAGCAAGGAGCAGCCGAGCTGGCTTACGTCAGCGTCATGCCCAGGCTGGGTGCAGGGGGGCTCTCCCCTCCTTCCAGCTTCTCTCCTCCTCCTTCCCTCGCATCACCTCCCTTCCCCCAGCTCTCAAGGGAGAAGCCAGGCCCTGCTGCCCACTTAAGGGGCTTGGGAGGCAGCTGGAGCCTGCCCCACAGCCCCCAACAGCTTTGGTGGCAGAACAGGGCGAGTGTGAAGTTTGTAAAGCAGCTGCTGGCTTTAGGGTACCTGCCTGTAAAGAGGGTCGTAAACCCCACATTCCTGTCTGCCTCCTTGGGAATGACGGGTTGGTCCCCAAAGGCTGGCAGGCAACGAGTCTTGAGCTTGAGCACAGGGCATCCATCTGCTGACCCACCGCAGTGCCAGAGGCAAGAAGACGCCTGTTGGGGTCCCCTCGCCCCCCGTGGTGCCCGCGAGGAGGGATCTCAGTGTTGCCCTGCCAGCGGGATGCAGCACCAGTGTGCAGTGGGAGCTGCGCCTCGGCAGCCCAAGCAGAGCAGGCAGCACCAGTGCTGGGCAGGGCTGCCAGGCATCACTCCAGCCTGCCCAAGCAATGCCACATGCCAGCATCAGTCGCTCATGATGCCCCGAAGCTGTCAGCCCCGGCAGTGACGCAGGAACTGCCCTCCTCGGTGCTGGGCTGATGACTCCAACATTGGGCAGTGCTTGAGGCAGTGAGGCCAGGGTGGGAGCCCCCACCTCGTACCCTTTCACAGAGCCCTTTCCTGCCAATGGCACAACAAGGGGTGTTTCTCCTACCAGCTCCGGGGAAAAGCCTGCTCTTTTCCCAGCCTGCTGGCTCCTTCCCGCAGCCAGTCTGCAGACGCCAGCACGGTCTCCGTCTGTAGCTGCCACCCAGGCCAAGCCTCAGGCGCAGGCGGAGCTCTCCCATGCCGACACACGCTATCCTGGAGCAGCGAGAGGCATGCAGAAGAGGGGAGATCGGCATCTCTCAGATGTCCTCTGCCACCGGGAGACACAGCACCCCCCTCTTCCTCCTCCCCTCATCTCACCTCTGTGGTGATGGAAAGCCATACCACTTCTTCCCCTCCTTGCTTCCGCCGTAAGGCAGAGCCTGCCAACAACTTGGAGATAACTAGGAGTTTTATGGGTTCACAGGCTGGCTTGCTGCCCCACGGCAGCATCCCGCGTACAGCTCCGAGCAGAGCACACGTGCATACAGGTAACACCTCCTGCTTTAACCTGTAACGGTGCTCTGGTTTCCCACAGGCTGCTCCATGCCTGAACCCACAGCTTTAGCCAACTACACCACATCTCACCTGACCAAGGCCTGCCTCGCCTACGGGACCCACTGGGTTCAGCCACGACGGCTCTCTGAAGGTGCCAGGGGATTATTTCCCTTTGCTCAGCCAGTTCCCTGCGAAGTGCTTGAAAGAGGAAGACTGGATACTCACCGTGAGCCGCCCTAAGGCCAGGAACACGTGTGACATGCCTGAGATGCTGAAGGCTTGTTTTGGAGGCAAACCCACAAGTTAAAAAGGCTCAACCGCTTGCCCTGGTATCTTTAAGCAGCAGACGGAGCCAACACTGGATTAATTATATTATGCCATAATTGAAACTGTTGCTAGGTTACAGCAACCAGTCCCTAAGCCCATCCTACTGCGGGACTTCCCCAGAATCACACATTTGTGAGCTCAGGGGCATTCTGGAAGGACAGGCAAGCACTACTGTCTCTCCAAGATGCAGGACCCTCGACTGCAGGGAAGTTGCAGGCAGCACACCCATTAGACATCTCGCGCCCAGCCCAGCCCAGCCCGCTGCCCTCCCTTCAGCTCTGCCTGGCCCATCCTGCGCCGGGGCCTGTCGCAGCCTGGGTGTCTGCCTGGCCCCGCAGCACCTCCAGGAGCCTGCGGCTGCTCACAGGGCAGGCCTCCTCCAAGAGCACCTGCAAGTTCCCACATTCATTTTGTGTCCTGCTAAAACCCGAATTTCAATAACCTTTTCATGTTTACTGCTGGAGGGAAGGAAGCAAATTCCCACCCTGGGCCTTGGCAAGCCAGGGAAAAACTTGTTATGACCTTACGGGAGCAACAGAAATAGGGTGAAGCTGCATCCCTCAAAGGGCAGGATCATGGGGAATGATGAAGACCTGGTGCACCAGTGAGCCAACTGCTAGCTGCAAGTCCCCAGCAGGATAGAGCTGTGAAACAGGCCAGCCCCATCACAGGGTGCAGCAGGAGATGTATTGTATGGGAATCATTAAGTACCAGCCCTGGCATGACCTCATCTGGACTGGCATGGCCACAGAAAGATGAACTCAAAGGAGAGATGGTGCCAAGGACGGCTGCTAGCACAGGCGGGGAACAGCCCATCCAGCAGAATAAAAGCAGAGCAGGGATATGAGCCCTGTCCGCACAGGGCTAGGAGAGGAGAGCAGTATTTAAACAGCGCTGGCAAAGAAAAAAAAAAGCATAAATTGGCCAGGAATAAATCTGGATGGAAATTATCAGACAGCTCCCAAGCCTCAAAGCAGAAGACTGACGGACAGCTTTCCGCAGGGATGCTGGAAACTGAGCTGGTTTGGGGGTGGTGGGAGCTGCAAGGACTGGTGTCAGTCTGTCCTTGTGCTATTTTTCTACCTGGTATTTTGACAAGGGGGTGGAGGAAGCCATAGGTCAGATATCAAGAGACGTGGTTCTTTTGGTGTGCCATGCAGGGCCGGGGTACATGGCTCGGCAGCAGTGCTAAGCAGCTTGATTCTCTTGCAGGGATGAGGTTTGTGACAGCCACTAACACAGATTAACATGAGCAAGAGCTTTAGCAAGCAGGGACAGCCACCTGTGCTAAGGAGACTTGGGCCATCAAGAGACAGATACTGTGAACATGCTGCCTTTGCACAGGAGGAATCCTCGGGGAGAGGATGTACAAGCAGAGAAGTCAGCAGCTCCAGGCCACTCGGGTGCAGGAGAGCTGGAAGGTCTCGCTAAAATCTGCTCCCAGCCAGGGAGCCACAGGGATGCCGGCACAGAAGGCACGCTGTGAAGCCTGCAGAGATCAAAACGTCAGTCTGCTCTCAGAGTATGACTTCACCCACGTCTTGTCACAGCAGCTGCATCAAGTCACATGCCAGGAGTTGCCAAGAGTGGCAGGAGCTGTTAACCATCACGCTGGATCGTCCCACTCCAGGGACGGATACAGCAAGGAACACTCCTCAAAATAAACACTGAGCGCACAGCACCCGTCTTGGGTTAGCAGCACAGTCCCAGCCGTCCCAGCCAGGATACTACACATACTGTCCACAAAGCAGACACACAGACTTCTGCAGATGAGGGATAAAGCCCCTCTCCTCCTGGAGGACTGCCAGACCAGCCTGATGCTCGAGCAAACGGAGGCTGCTCATCAGGCAGCTCTTGTACCGCACCTCACAGAAGCTTGGTCAGCAGCCAAGCAATCCCGGCTGGAAAGACACAGTAAGTAGGAACAGGGGACCCCGGAGTTACCTCTCATGACTTATCATGAATGCTCTGGCTTCAAGCTGGCACAGCGGAACCCAAGATGCAACTGTGAGGGCACTGCAGATCTCAACCAGATAGTGGTGTGGAGGCAGGGGAGCGGGCAGTATGGCTTTCAGGCGTGTGTCTGCAGCAGCAGTCCCCGAGCACAGGGCTCCCCTTGCTGCGCCTGGGAACCAGGCCCAGCTGGCAGGCTACAAATGCAGAGATAAATTTGCACTTCTCCCTCCTGCTACTCTAAACCAACTGAGAACTTGTACAGCATGCAGCTCTGGCTAGTGCTAACTACAAGAAATTGCAGCTCCTCATTCTCAAGCTTTTGATTTTTTTTTGGATGACTGATAAACCCAAAAGCAAATACACCGGTACCTCTAGAGACGCTCATGGGAACTATTTATATCGATGTGATCCTGCAGAAGCTTCCCCATAATGACAGGCATGTACACATATTTTTTATATTTAGCTTATTCGAAAGACTGGGCATGGGAGAGCCCAGCTCAGACAAGGTCTATTTCTTTTTCCCCTCACTCACACTTGCTGGCACTGGATTACACCTCATACTGTAGCCCTAACCAGTTCAGCATTCCCTGAAAAAGGGAGAAGTCTAAGTCTAAAAAGCGCCTTTTTGCTGCTATTCCATTCCATGCTCCCGCTTCACCCACAGGGTGGGATTTCTCTGGCCTTGCTGCCAAAGCCAAAACATGCCACACACCCTCCTGGGGCTCTAGTGTAAGTAAAGAGAGCTCCCGCATCTGCTTTTCTCTTTTAAAGGAGTATTTTGGAACACAATGACTCATCTTTGCTTGGTTTTGTCTCAGCTCCTTGTGCTGACAAGGAACACAAGCCGCAGGGAGTATAAAGGCTCCTACAGTGGTCAAATCTGGCCCAGGTGAAAGACAAACCAATGCCAACACCAATGTTTCCAGTGGACACAGTGCCTGTACGGCCTTCTGCTAACGAAGGGCTGCATTTGCAAGGAAGCTGAGCTGAACAAAAATGTCGTCTCCCTTACACTGTGTTAAACAACAGCTCTCTCAGGACAGACTTCAGTTTTGGGGAAAGAACTCATGGTTTTTATGTTCATGTTTTTTTTTTTTTTTTTGAACAATTTTTAATTTAGCGCCCTGTTCCATGAAGTGTAAGAATGCAACAGCATGAAGAAGGGGCAGCGGGATGCCCTTTTGTGAAACAGTCCTGGAGGGACACGCAGCTCCCGAGCCCAGGCAGACATGCTTGTGGTGGAGAAGATGATGTGCAGAGGCAGTTGTACAACAGAGCTTTATAGTCAGAATGGATTGTACCAAGTTTTTTCGATGCAAAATGGAACATGACCCAAAATTGTCACAGAACAGAAGCACTTTCAGGAACGCAGCCAGCTGAAGATTGAACGCCTGCCTGCCTTTTCGCAAGAGAGGCCGCAAACCAGTCACGTCCCAATCCACTTTTTCCTCCCCAGACGTGCAAAGTTTGAACTGTCCCATGCAATTTCCAAAAATGAAATGTAGTAATGCTCAGCGAAGTAGGCAAATGCTAAACAGACCTGAACAATATACTGCTCATGCAGCAAAAAACCCAGTTTGTTTTATAGGGAAACAGAAGTGCATTTTGGGGGCTGGGGGAAAGAAAAAGAAAAATGGAGCAGGTAACTGCCTGCTGGTCAAGACAACTCTGCAGTGGATAACGGATCAAAAGAACACCTTGCTTTACAGGGATGTAGAAGGAAACCCCAGTTCGCATTTCATGGTTGGCATTTTACAACAAAAAGGGGAGAGGGAGAACAAAACCAAACCTCAAATCAACCTGCAAGCAACAGGGTAACGTAATGCACAGAACCTGGAGGGAGCTTCATTGTCTGAGCTGTGAAAGGGACACGAGAACCAAAACAGAAGGGGGTATGGAGAACTAACGAGCTCCATCAAACACAGGGGCTGCTCACTGAGACACAGGCAAGCGTGAAGGGCTGGCCTGTAGTGCCCATCCAATGGCAACCGATGCTGCTGAGCAGGTACCAATCCACGGGTTTAAGTTCAAAGCAAAAATTAAAAGGCTTCCCAAACTCATGGGATAGGAGAAGGCTCTCCACTTGGGGCAGGGAAAGGCAGCACGTTGGCTGCTGGGAGGCTTGGCCCAGTAAACACGGCTGCAGTATTGACAGAAGCTGGAGCAGGAAGGACACTGTCTGAGCTACAGTGGTTGTCCCTCTCAGTGTAGAGAGGCAGACGGTCTTTTACAGCATGACTGTAAAATGCCTGAGAAGCAAATGCCTTGCCATGCTAACACTTCCCTGTGGACAGTTCTGAAGCTCTGGATATCTTCATTTCCACACGAGAGTCATGTCCCTGAGAGGTACCGAAGGGAGGGGATTCTAGTATATGCAAATTCAAGGGTGGGAAATGCAGAAAAGCACTGATTTTCCTCTCTCTTTTTCAGGTTAGCTTTGCACTTTGCATTGTTTTCCCAAACTGCATAGCAGCTTACGTGTAGTGTCTGAGACACTGGGGCCACGGAAATCAATGGGGCTTCATGAATTCCAACAGCAGCACCAGTGAGTGCTAATTAAGCTGCTGTGCAGAAAGGTCCTGTTCAAAGGACTCCAAAATCACACGCACACTCTCTCACTCTGGCCCTGCAGCTGCTGTTTTAGAGAGCTGTACCATAGTAGCATGATCTGCTCGATTTAAAGCTCATCAACTGCTGGGTGGAGAAATGGCCAATACCACTTTTCTCATTAAAAAAATAGGAAGGATAAAAAGTTAAAGACTTGAGACAGGCGAGCACGATGCGTTCATGCGGCATGTTTTGTTGCACTCCTCTTAACAAGACAGGAATTTCAGGTGTGCAGGAGTGGAATATAGCAGGAGCAGAGCAGGAGGCAGGTCCCCTTCACCTCCCATACCCTACCAGCTACCCAACGGGGCATCTCTGGAAGGAGAAAAAACGACAGCCTGGAAGTGGGCCTGGGAACCTTACTCAAGTACATCTCAGCTGGATTTTCGTTGTGTAACGAATGCACCAAAACAGCACACACAGATGCAAAGCTTTTGTTTTGCCAGCTCTGTTTTGAGAGAATATATGGCAAACGGCCAAAGCTTTACACATCTGCACCTGTCCTGGTGTGACTCATAAGAAAACATGGAGACAGCCACGATAGAAGAGTCCATGGCGCGTACATGTGGCCAGCCTACAGCTCCTCATAGTCCCCACCTCCTCGCGGCTTGCTCATGCTGGCTCCTCCTCCTCCAAGAAAAGCCTCAAGTTCATCTATTTCGTTGTTTTTCTCCTTGCTCTTCTTCTTCTTTTTCTTTTTATCCTCTTTGCTCTCCTCCTTCTCTTTGCTCTTCTTGTGTTTGCTCTTCTTTTTCACAGACTTCTCCTCTTCCTGCAAAATGAGAAAATTTTTATTAGTAAATCCTCTGAGCATGCCAGTAACCCAGCATATATCTCCCTGAAACTTGGCTCTGACGGGAACCTTACTTAGGGTGAAGCATCTACTACCAAGGCTGGCTTGGAGTTAAGTCCAGAAGACCCTTCTGCGTGTTTGGACAGAAGAGAGGAAAGACCATCTGGTTTGTATGTAGCAGTGGTCTGTCAGGCAATTTGTGCCCGACAATACCACAGTATTGGACAGGCAGAAATGTCAAAGACAAAGCCTCCTGCAGACTTTCCTCGCTGCCTCTGAGATTGGGTCTGTTGCGGACACCTCTCTGCTTGGAAAAAGTCATGGTGCTATCAACAGACTCAGCCCAGCAGAGACACACTGCTCTATTTAGTC
This sequence comes from Fulmarus glacialis, assembly GCF_000690835.1. NCBI lineage: Eukaryota > Metazoa > Chordata > Aves > Procellariiformes > Procellariidae > Fulmarus > Fulmarus glacialis. Next base: position 11,413 of record NW_009217407.1, read on the forward strand.
CTGTATTTTACAAACTCACACACTGCCTTTTCAAAATTCAACCGTTCTAAAAGCTTGCTTTTAAGCTGCAAAGTGGTTAATGGTCTGCAGAGCCTGGGAGGCACAGATCCACCTGTAGGATGGGAGAATGGAAGGAAGTCCACCAGGTACACCGAGTACACTGTAGAAGGCCACCCCTCTCCTTGGCTGGTAGGTAATATGGCAGATCAGCTCTGAGGAATTAAATAGTACCTCTTTGCTTTTCTTTTTCTTCTTCTTTTTCTCCTTAGAAGGTTGTTTATCTGCTCAAAAAAAAACAACAACATTGGTTTTAATCAATTTAAACCACAAGAGATGCAATTCTGCCCTGCCCCGATTTCTGAGAATAAAATGCTCCATCCTGGAGCCACATGTAAAGGCGACTCCCCAGGACAAACTGCGCCCCCTTAGAAACCAACATAGGCCCCAGCAGTCACACCCTAACTTAACCATATACATTTAGTTTAATTATGAGCATTATATTATCTATATTATTCTGTGTTATGAACACTGACCTGGGCGTTCACTGTATCACAGCTACTAAGAAACAAATACAGAGACCAGCTCTACAAACTGGTCCAAAGGCCAAATTGGAGACCAGATTATTATTTCCAGAACTGAAGAAGAGCTCCTGGGAACAATTTCCCTCTGACCACTAAATATTCGAAGGCAGATAGAAATCCCACCGGGCACAGTTTGTGCTTCTGTGAGTTGAACTAGTAACGGAAGGACCATTCAGGACACAGTGTCAGCAGACGGGAGCACCCTAGCAGGCTAGCACTCACCATTGTTCAAACTGTGTATGGAAATTGTATCACCACGAGGCCAAAGCCTCAGTGCTGCAGCCCTGCTCTACAGGAGTGGCACTTTCACGGTATCAAATGCGTCCCAGAGTCCATCACCGTCAAATCATTTGTCCCACGTTATTGTGGTTGATAACTTGGCTGCTGAATGTCCACTGCCTTTGCACAAAAACTCCTTGAACAGGAGAGTATCTACTTGGCTGTTTCACAGGAGGGTTCATAACTGCACCACGTTTCACGTGTGGTATTTGATTGCCAATCTTACCTACACATTCTTTTCCTTCGTTGATCTATGAATACAAGTCAGCCATGGAGAAGTCTAATTACTGGTCAAGCTCCAACTACCAAGACATGTTTTTGTATTTATCCCAGAAAGAGGAGATAGGAGGAATGCACGTTGAATTATTAAAGATGCTAAACTGAAGTTAAATTATTGACCTGGGCCTCTGCAGATGCACTTCTAGCTATTTCAAGCTGTGCTGTTCAGCAATTCAAAGCGACAAGTCGATGAAGCCATCGCAGCCTGTGACACCTTGCTTACACTTTTGGAATAGCTATTCCAAGAGATCTCTCTCTGGTGCTGGTTACAGCTTTTTCTCCCCTTAAGTCTTTAACTTCTCATTTTTTGTGGTGACATCAGGGGCAGATCTATAGGAAGTTGCTTTGCAGTAATGCCAAGACAACAGAAATTATTTGTGCAGGTAAGATTTGTTCCCTCAGGGGACGGGGGGAAAAAAAAAGCTTGAGGAATGCTTAGGTTGTGATCAGAACCCCACCCCACCTTTCCCAAAAATAGAACAGCAAATTGGCAGGGTATGTCAGAGCATTTTGCTCAAATTGATCCAAATTCTTGAGGGGGTGGACACTGCAATGCTGAGCACCGCTTCCCAGGCATGCAAGGCTAAGCAGGAAGTCCTATACAGAAGCAGCTTGTGAAAGATGTGCTCCTGCTTCCAGCTGGGACAGAAATAATACATGGCTGATGCCACAATGAGCCCAGTTCCCCCCCTCCCCATGGGGAAAAACTTAAAGAAAGTTCTTTATGCTGAGTTAAACCACATTAAAGACTCATACAGGGCACTGCATGAAGTTACAGGATATTTTATTTAGTGCAAATTGGTTTGCTTACACCCTGGAACCATTTTGGAAAAAACAGATGCCTGACAAACTAAATCAGCAAGAGTGGAAATAAGGTGTAACCTTTACCTTCCTCACTGCTCTCCTTGGGACCAGTTTCTTCCAAACCCAAACCGAAGAGATCTGAGTCATTTTTCAGTTTAAAGGAGTGGACCGTTGATTTTACAGGCTGGGGTGCCTTTGCCAACGAGGTATCGTCATCAGATATTTCAGAGAAATCTTCCCGGACCGGGAATTCATCCTAGAGATGAGAAAAGGCAGACAACACAGACAAACCTTTCAACCAAAATCTCTATAAACATTTTGTATACAAAGACGTCAGATGTCAGCAGGAGGAGGGAAGGCAATGGTAACTGAACTGAGCTGTTATTGCCTGGAAATCAACGCACTTGATCTTATAAGCTCGCTCTATTTCTTGCCGTGGTAAAATGTCTCAGTAGCATTGGTACTGGAAAGTGTGCTCTAATAACTCAACATTCGTGCTACCAAAATCAAATTTCTGATGTAAAGGGATTAAACAAGACCTTCAACTATGTTAGCTCAACAGCATCAGCCTCTAACTGCCCTGAAACCCACCTCTGTTTTGGGGAAAGTAAAATTTAGTAAGCTGAAAACTCACCTCCAGACCTGACAGACAACACTTTTTCCTGTGTAGCCCTGCGGGGTCTCACGTACCAGAGGCAACGTGCAGCAGGGCCAAGGCAGCGGTCTATGTTTGCAGAATAACTCCCTTCATCGATTCAAAAGGGAATGTGCTACCAGGGCAAATTTGCCCCTTCAGTGTGGGCTAAAAAACAGGATGCTGCAGAGACTGGATATCACCCAAAAATCCTCTGTCTCTGCATGATGGGAATGGAAATGAAGTTTAATGATCTTCTGATACCTGCCAACTGATCCTCTTCAGAATTCGTTAACCACCTTTATTTATATCCTCCAAACACGGCCTTGCTCTGCTGCTGACTTAGGCGATGCCCCTCTTCTCCTTGCTAATGGTGGTGTTTTTACTGCTTTGCCTGACTGGTAAACCTTGAACTTAAAAAGCATTCAAGTTGCGCGGCATCTCTCTGACACTGTTGCAATGGCAAGCTCCCTCACAAATTCTGTTTCTCCTCATCACATGCTAAGAGAAGTAAACTTGCTGCAAATGCTTTTGCTTTCACATTAAAGTGCCAGGAAAAGCAAGTACTGAAACAGCTAAATGAATGGAAAATTCCTTAATAAACAGCATGACACATAGGCAAGGTCAAAAAAACTGGGACAACTGTTCTTTCTGCAGGATTCTGGAATGATGCAAACACATAAAACACTCCTGAATACCAGCTAACCCAGACACCAGGACTACCCCTGAAAAGCAATTGCCCATCCCAAATCACGGGTAGCAGTTTCTAGAGATTGTTCTGCTGGCTGCGAGTGCAGATCACTGAAATCCGGGATATCTAGAGCCACAGCAGCAAGCTCTTACCAGCCCAGAGAAGATGCTTGTGTTTTGTCCATCTTTAATACACGACAGGTGCAGAGGGGACTCCTGCTGCACCGTGTGTTTGAGCAGACACCTGCAGGCAGCACTGAGCAGCTGCCCACGTGTTCAGCATCACAGAGACATTACAGCTAACCTGGCTATACTGGAAAGTCCTTCTCAGGCAGATTTTCCTACTTCAGCAAGGAGCTTTGCCAAGTAAATTTTGTTATGGCCTTTTGATTGCCGAATTGACTGTAGGGAGCTCACTTGTTCTCTCTCTCTGACATGCACACACTTCTACGTATTAAACTTTGGGTGAAAACCATTAGATTTTTATACCATAACTTCCACACTGCTGGACTGACTGTGCTCTGGACTTACTGAGAATAAACAGCACATTAAAAGCCGTAAGCACAAACCTTGTTGCCGTGTGGCTTCAACAATCAGAGCATTAGTGGGTTTGTGCTTCTATCAATCTCTTCAGGTAGCTTAGCACCTGATTCGCCGTGACTGGCATTGAGAGATGGGAGAGCAGATGAAAGCTCTGCTCAGTGAGATGCCTCAATACTTCAAGCAGCAGCGCACAGCAATTCATGCATGCTATTTACCATTTTCTTCTTCTGGCTGTCAGAATCCTCACTTTCGAAGTCTGGGTCATCCATAACAAATGAGAGCATCTGAGTAGCTATTGGTCCCTCTTGATCACTGTCAGACTCCTCAGGCTTTTCCTCTTTGACCACTTTCTGCTTGAGAGCATGTCCTTTGCTTTGGGAAGCGGTCTTTGGGGCCTGGACTGCTGCTGGGGTGGCAGCAGCAGCAGCTGGCAGGCTAGCATTGAGCTTGCTGCTGCTGTTTCTTTCGGACCCAGAATGTGGAGGTAAACTGTCAGGAGGCTTCGGGTCAGTTGCTTTGGTCAAAATTGCTTCACTCTGTGGCTTCAGAGAATTTCTGGAAGACCTGAGAAGAAAGAAACATTGTCAGAGCCTGTCTACACTCCCACTCTGTGAAGCAAAGCATAAACACCAACTAATAGCTAAGCCTGCCTCAAGGGCTGCAATGTGCATCTCAACAGGAGAGGTAGTTCATCTAGGGGTGGGTGTGTGTTCAAACACATACCACTCAGAGGCTGAAGATGGTCCTCTTCCCTGAGGATGCCCATGCACAGGTGCCTCCACCAGCGGGCCATGCCTGACAATCACCCACAAGATGTGGCATGTGGAGAACATGATCCAGCTCATTGTTCTCCAGCACAGGGTGTGGTGAATGACTTCCACTCCCCTCACCGCAAGACTCCTCTGCCCTCCTCACACCGCTACGAACAGACGTTCGGGCGCTCAGTTACAGTCTCTTGTTCAAACTTGAGAAAAAGGCTGGGCCATTCCCAAGCAGAAACGTATCAGTGACCACAGGAGCACAGTGCTCAAAGGCATGCTGTGAAGGTGCAGTGCAGAAAACACTGTATAAAGCAGTCACACCTGAAGTAAATACAGCCCCAGCTTACAGCTGATGGAACAGGCTGATAGAGACACCAAGATCTCCCAGAGGCTGCAGGGAAGTCAGTGGCAGGACAGAGAAGAGGTCCAAGTTTGCCAGCACAACCCCACACTTCAGGCTGTGCTTCGTACCTTTTTTTTTCCTGCTCCGTGTCGATGTCTTCATCAGGTATGAGTATGACCTTAGAGTCCTTCACCTCTTCCTCCTCCTCCTCACTGGAGAGGGTGACGTTCTTGCTGGGCACCCGTTCTACTGCTGCCAGCACGGGTCTGCTGGGGATTTTGTCATCCAGATCCAGGTCGTCTTGGAAACCTGCCACCATGGGGTTCCCCCCGGGCGCCTCTCCATCGCTGCAAAATAGACAATGATCAGACACAGCACCCCCAGGATGTGCTAGGACAGACATGCCTCCCCTTGAAAGCAGACTGCCGCTTGCCTGGCTCAACCAGCCAACTTCAGGGTCAACGTCCTTCAGCCCGGGGCAGCTGCACTGCCAGCGTCCCCCCTGCGCACTGCCCAGCTGCTGCCCCGTTCAGGCTGGACCTGCACCCTGCAGGCTGCAGGGGTGGCACATGCCCTATACAAAACAGGCCGCAGTAGGATGTGTGGCTGCTACTGCTCAAGCCGAAAATAAATGCCTGGAAAAGGTGAGCCTCAGTGCTACAGAGCAGCCTGCTGCTTCAGGTCTATCAGAATATCTCTGGTCCAACATGCAAGGATCAGCCAATTAAACCGTGGGAACTGCCTGCCTTAATCCCCACATCCTGTAATTAAATCTGATCATAGACTGCCACTACTATGGGAATTCACTTGCAGCTATTAACTTCCTGGAATTATTTCTATTTCTCTGGTGCTCCCTGAAGCAGGCAGCTACCCAGACACCATAACCATGCTTTAACACTCCCCAAATTAAATTAACCTAAGGACACACTTTTAGAGCTAGGATTCTGTCAGACTCCCTGGATGTAAGACAGTTATGTGTTCAGAGGCATCTTGATAAGAGAGCTTCGCAACTGAAATTACCAGCTGAGGATTCTTGTCTGAATGTCCCCAGGACTCAACAATTTTAATACTTTCTGAAGGATCTGCTCATGTCAGGAATATAGCTATTTTCCCCGGCCTCGGCTGATGAGCCTCCGCATCCCCCGTCCTCATTCTATTTGCTTTATCCGCAAGATACCCAGCTCCTTCCTGATAACCTACCATATACAATAGTCACTGTCCTTTTAATGACTCAATACGGATTGTACAAACACAGCTTTCATTTTTACGCAGAGACAAAAAAAAAAACGATTATAGCTTGGAACAGATTAGATTTTAGAGGCACAAAAGAAATCACAAAAACCTAAAATCCTTAATCTGGAAGAAGGTGGTGTTCCCAGTCACTAGCACTCGGCCAGCACTGGAAGAGACAGTGGAGGATGGTGTGCTGATGTGATGGGAAATGCCGAGGCCCTAACACAGTCCAGCTGATTGTACTACTCACTCTGGCTCTTCTTACGGCTAGTTACTGGTTTACAAGTTAGTTTTAAAGAATTAATACATCTGCCAACATATAATGGAGTTACTTGTGACATACGGGACACCACACTTAGATAACCGGTGCAGCACATTGAGAGTGATTACAATCAATGCTTGTCTGGGTTAGAGCGCTAAGATCAGGCCTAACACCCACTCCACATCCCTCCTTCTGCTTTTGGTGTGGATCCCTCTGCTTTCAGGACTCACAGCGCAGCTCCCAGCTAAGCAGAAGCAGGCTGCTGAAGACTCCCTTCATCATTAACACTGCTGCTCTCATACCGAGCCAGAAAGGAGGCATACAGCATACAAAACCAAACAGGGTCCTCAGCCTTTGTCCCACACAAAGGAGAAGAAAATTGGTGCCCAAAACAGCCTCCAAGGCTGGAGGAATTATAAGTGAGTGATTTCTGAGATCTGCGAAGCAGGGTTTCCTCTTGAAATGCGCTGAAAAGAAAATGGAGTTGCATCCTAAAAATGGCAGGATTATTATTCTGAATTAGTGACACTGCATTTCTTTAACATGTCACTGCTCTATTAAGCACAGGCACTCTTCAGATTGCTGCCACTGTCCTCTACTGCACACTATACGAGACTTGCAGCCTTTAAAGCATTCCAGTCCGAACAGAACATCCACGTGTGTAGACACACCCACACAAAGTGGGTCATCTCCCTTTGCAGTGAATACACTGCCTCCATCTATAACTTCCACACAAATTGTTGAGCGACAGCTTAAGAGCAAAGCAATGAAGTGAATATATGTCAGGAAAATCACTGCTGCAGTATAAACAAGGTCTGACAATGCAAAATTAGTATCAGTTTGTGGTCCTGAGGTTCCAGCTGTGAAGGAATTCAGAGCATGCAAAAACAAGCACATTGCACCACTCTCTCCAGCACTTGGCGTGCTGCCAAGCCTGCATTAGTGTTGAGCCAACGCGTTTGCAGGTGCAGGTACCCACCAAAAATTATGATGCTTGCCGAAGTCTGCGTCTGAGCTACTGATCAAAGAGCACGTCGAGGTTTCCTCAGTGAACCCTCTGTCGTGTACACAGAACGGCTGCTGGTGATGAAACAAATCCTGCTGCAACCTGAGCACACGGTCTCAAACCCGGATCGACCATGTCCTACCAGCCCTGCTGTGTGGCCAGCAGAGCCAGCCCTCTGGGCAGCCAGCAGAATCCTCTTGCCACATCAGTTTTTGGGGCTAGAGAAAGAGGAAAAACCCAAACTCTAATAAAGCAGATAAGCTGAGGGAATCACATGCCCCAGGATGAGCCTGCAAGACTATATTCTAGGAGATGGGGTCTTCTAGTGTGAAGTGAACAGGGTCCTCAGCTTCTCTCACTTGATCTAGTGCAGCTGGGTACTACTATATAAGTAACAGATACCATAAAAGCAAAGAACCAGTTCAAAGCCCTTCAGATGTAAGGACAAGAAAATCTAATCAATGTTTGAGATAAATGTTTAGTGATGTGGAATCTGTTAGGTACAGCATAAACTCGCTTTCAGACACCTATGGCCCACGCATGGACCTAGGCCAGCCTGACCCAGCAGGAGGGAAGAGGAGAGCCTATTTGGAGCCAGATTAGCTCCTCCGGTACAGTTGCATACACACTGGCTCAGGGCATCAGGCTAAAGAGCAGCAAATCAAGTTCTGCAATAGTAAATTGAGAGATTGAACTGCCTTCCTAATTAACTGGTAAAGAAACTGATTTTGGGAGTTCTCTTTATTGCAAGCTAGAGAACCATAACATGCCATTAAACAAAACCCAGGACTCCATTAATCTCCAAAGATCTGTGCTGGGATTTAGCTATAGCAACGCCAGGAGACATCAGTAAGTGCTGAAAGTCTCGGCAGCTGTCTGATCTTTGGGCAAGAGCAGCCCTGTTCCACAGGCATGAGCTCATTTCTCACTGCTAGCACGCTTCAGAAAAAAAAAAGTGGTTTTTTCTGACATTATTGCTCCATGTCAACTCTTGCTCCATTGTTTAGAGACATTACGGGGTAGGGAATGGGAGAAGTTCACATAATATCACTGCAAAAAAATCAAGAATTCCCTACGTCACCAAAACGGACGAGAAATACCAGATTTGACAGCCTCTTTCTGAAGCTCAGAAAGGAAAAGCAAACAAGTTCTTACAAATGGAAGCAAACACACCCGTGTTCAGGAAGCAGTTCATCATAACATACATCGTAACATAGCATAACATCCTGCTTCCAACAACAAGCACAGGTGGAGTGCATGCAGCTCTGCCTGGGGATGGATGAGGAGCCAACTGAGAGCTTATGGGTGAGGATTCAAGAGAGGACAGGTAAAGGTGACACTATAGTGGGTGCCTGCAACAAGCTGTCCGACTAGGAAAGATAAGTTGATCAGGCCCTCTACAAAAAGATAGGAGCAGCCTCTTGTTCGCAGGCCCTGGTCCTCATAAACTTCAACCACTCCTGTATCTGCTGGAGGGACAAGACAGCAGGACGTAAGCAATCCAGGAGGTTCCTGAAGTGCACTGATGATAAATTCTTCCTCCGGTGACAGAGGAGCCAATGAGGAGAGGTGCTTTGCTGGATCTCATACCCACAAAAAATGAGGGGCTTGTTGGGAAGGTGATGGTCAAAGGCAGCCTTGGTGGAGTTCAGGCTCCTGAGGGTAGGGAGGAGGGTAAAAAGCAAGCTGGACTTCAGGAGAGCAGACTTTGGCCTCTTCAAAGATTTGCCTGGAAGAGTCCCATGAGATAAGGCCCTGGACGGAAGAAGGGCCCAAGAAAGCGGTTAATATTCAAGAATCGCATCCTCCAGGCTACAGCGGTCCATCCAAACGTATAAGGAGTCAGGCAAAAATGCTATGAGGCCTGCGCATATGAACAAGGAGCTCCTGGACAAACACAAACACAAAAAGGAAGCATACAGAGGGTGGAAGGAAGGATAGGCAGCCTGGAAGGAATACAGAGACATTGTCCGAGCATCCAGGGATGAAGTCAGGAAAGCTAAAGCCCCAGAGGAATTGAATCTGGCCAGGGATTTCAAAGACAGCAAGAAGGGCTTCTGTAAGTACACTGGTGACAAAAGGAAGACTATGGAAAATGTGGGCACATTCCTTAATGAGGCAGGAGACCTGGTTACACAGGACATGGAAAAAGCTGAAGTACTGAATGCCTTCTTTGCCTCAGTCTTTACTTTACTTTACTGGGATTCTCAGGAATCCCAGGTCCCAGAGATCAGGAGAATAATGTGGAGCAAGGAAGATGTACCCTCAGTGGAAGAGGATCAGGTCAGGGATCCTGGACAAAGGAAAACTGGACATACATAAGTCCATGGGCCCTGATGGGATGTAGCCACGAGTGCTGAGGGAGCTGGCAGATGTCATTGCGAGGCCACTCTTGATAATCTTTGATCAATCATGGCAATTGGGAGAAGTGCTTGAAGACTTTCCTGAAGAGGAAAGCAAACGTCACTCCAACCTTCAAGAAGGGCAAGAAGAAGGACCCAGAGAACTACAGCCCAGTCAGCCTCACCTCGATCCCTGGGAAGGTGATGGAGCAGCTAATCCTGCAAACTATTTCCAGGCACATGAATGACAAGAAAATCATCAGGAGTAGTCTGCATGGATTTACCAAGGGTAAGTCATGCTCAACTAACTTGATAAAAGTCTATGATGCAATAACTGGCCTGGTAGATGAGGGGAGAGCAGTGGACACCTGGACTTCAGTAAGGCCTTTGACACTGTCTCCCATAAGATCCTCATGGGGAAGCTGTTGATGTACGGGCTGGATGAGCACACAGTGAGGTGAATTGAAAACTGGCTGCATGGCTGGGCCCAAAGGGTGGTGATCAGTGGCATGAAGTCTAGTTGGAGGCCAGTAACTAGCGGTGTGCCCCAGGGATAAATACAGAAATGCTGGCAAGCTGCATAAGCTTAACATTCGGATACCTGCTTAAAAATGTTCAGGAGACCTGAACGCATCTCTCTAGTATGTTCTCAGGCTTTGTTCCTCACTCAGATGCAAGGGGAAAGCAGCTTCCAGTATTTCATTTTTTAAAGCCAATAAAATCTCTATTAGGTTTGAGTGGTTTCAGAGAAGAACTTTTATGTTCTTTAGGTCAGAGATAAATTTCTGCAGCAGTAGACTTTGTTGCAACTACAATAGCCTACTCACTGCAGTAGAAGCTGATTGTTACGGACGGTGCTTACAGAACTCTTATGTTGCTCCTGGGCATCATGGGGTTGTAATTGGCATCCTTAAGGAAATTAATTATTGCAGGTGATGGTCAGAACCACATCTACATCTCTGAATTTCGGCAATCTGGCTTATTGTGGTAGGCCCTTTTTGGCAAGAAACAGAAAGTAAAACTGCCAGACCACTGAGAAAACTGTGTGAACTATGGAAGAAACCAGAGCAAGACAAGCTGCAGAGAAATAACGAGCATTTGAATCTGCAGGGATGTGCTGCAAGGTCTTCTCCTAGGGAACCAGAGCTGTTATAACTGCAGATGGTTACCACTGTCATCAAAGGATGAAGCTGTGAATAAGTACCCTCTCTGTGCTCTGTGAAAGCCCAATGGTGTCTCTCTTTCTGCCCCCACCAGCTCATATGCACTGGAAGGCTACCAAGACTGGGGACACAGTACGGAAGGGCATCATAGCAGCCAAGAACATGACAACTCTACAACCACGGAGCAGGGCTCTTGCACCACTGTTTGAGATGTTTGGCTTTTTCTATAGTTTAACACCTATTTGCTTCCAACAGCTGATGTTCTGGAGAACAGAAGACTTTGTTAAAGATCCAGCCTCCTACCCACAGCAAGAACTGCAGCTACAGAGCTTCTAAGGGCACTCCAAGATCCAGTCCTTCAGCAAACCCCAGGAAGGTCAGGCTTGGCTCTCCTGACATTTCCCTGTTAAACACAGAAAAATATCTCAGCTCAGCCACAGCCGCGAGCAAGACACTTTGTAGGCCAGCATGCTTCTAGCAGCCACCACTTTTTTTTCTTTCTTTCCTTCCTTTTTTTTTTTTTTTAATAAAATATCCACGTGTTCTACCATCACAAGGGATGATGATTCAGGCTGACCTGCATTAGACAGGCATAGAGCTTCACACACAGCATTGATTTCAAGTTGTTGTGGTTGAACTAGAGAACACTGTATCACCACAAAGATGTCAAAAGATGGAGAATCCACCACATTCACAGATGAGCTGTATCGGCGTTTAATTACTCTCCTGGTTAATCCAGTGTTGATGATAAGAGGGATGCAGAGCCTGTGTGTATGCTTAGGTCGCCTCTTAAATGACAGTCTGCTTTCAGATAGCTTGCTGCATATCCTCTTGTCTGAGCAGCTCAGTATACACAATCTCTTTTCCCTTTTTTTGGTTAAAAAACATCAAAGCCAGGAAAAGAAAAAAAAGAAAAGGAAAAAAAAAGAAAATCCAGCCTACAGCATAAGCACAGCTCTCTGCCATTTGGACAACAGAATTATAGAATCATAGAATAGTTTGGGTTGGAAGGGACCTTTAAAGGTCATCTAGTCCAACGCCCCTGCAATGAGCAGGGACATCTTGAGTGAGACCAGGTTGCTCAGCACCCTGTCCAACCTGACCTTGAGTGTTTCCAGGGATGGGAAATCTACCACCTCTCTGGGCAACCTGTTCCAGTGTTTCACCACCCTCATCGTAAAAAATTTCTTCCTTCTGTCTAGTCTAAATACACCCTTTTTTAGTTTAAAACCATTACCCCTTGTCCTATCACTACATGCCCTTGTAAAAAGTCCCTCTCCAGTTTCTTATAAGCTCCCTTCAGGTACTGAAAGGCTGCTATAAGGTCTCCCCGGAGCCTTCTCTTCTCCAGGCTGAACAACCCCAACTCTCTCAGCCTTTCTTCGTAGGAAAGGTGTTCCAGCCCTCTGATCATTTTCGTGGCCCTCCTGTGGACCCACTCCAACAGGTCCATGTCTTTCCTGTGCTGAGGATTCCAGAACTGGATGTAGTACTCCAGGTGGGGTCTCACGAGAGCGGAGTAGAGGGGCAGAATCACCTCCCTCTTTTGATGGCCACGCTTCTTTTGATGCAGCCCAGCTACAGTCAGCCTTCTGGGCTGCAAGCACACATTGCCAGCTCATGTCCAGTTTGTCATCCACCCGTACCCCCAAGTCCTTCTTGGTAGGGCTGCCCTTAATCCCTTCATCCCCCAGCCTGTACTGATACCGGGGGTTGCCCCGACCCAGGTGCAGGACCTTGCACTTGGCCTTGTTGAACCTCATGAGGTTCACACGGGCCCACTTCTTGAGCTTGTCCAGGTCCCTCTGGATGGCATCCCATCCCTCAGGCGTGTCGACCGACCCACTGTGTCATCTGCAAATTTGCTGAGGGTGCACTCGATCCCACCGTCTATGTCACTAATGAAGATATTAAACAGTACCGGTCCCAATATGGACTCCTGTGGGACACCACTGGCCACTGATCTCCATCTGGACATTGAGCCGTTGACTACCACCCTCTGGATGTGACCATCCAGCCACTTCCACATCCACCGAACAGTCCGTCCATCAAATCCACATTTCTCCAATTTAGAGAGAAAATGCTGGGAAGGAACATTAGAAATGGACACAGAAAAAGAAAGGCACCCCCTAAGACTTTTTTTGAATCTGCAGGCAAGCATGCAGTGACACTCCCAAGGGAGCACAACCCTCTCCATCCTTCCTTCCAGAATCCCATCGAGCCATGGAGTGCCCCCAAGTGTGCTCCAATAAACACAAACCCCTTTATAATGCCTCAGGAATGGCAGTACCAGGCCATGAAGGAGCCTGGCCATGTTTTGGACCTCTGCAGCGGGAAAGTATTCATCAGGCAAAACATAATATCCCTGCAAAGTGCACTGTGTTCCAGAAGGAAAATATCTCAAATGTTTCAGCACATTTGGCCAAAAGAGAAATCCCTTCCTGACCCAAAGCAACCCAGTGGTTTAACACTAAGCATGAAAGCAAGACAGCAAAACCAGGAGGTGATAACTAGCTTTTACTGCTGTTCCTCATTCCCAGGGAGCAGTATGTATCATTAAATGGGAAACAATGAATGCTATGACTGACTATACCACAGCCAGAAAGGCTTAGGGGCAGCTAATTGCTCTGCAATCACTTTCTGAAGAGTTGCAACAGGTTAGCCAGGCCTGAGCCATCATTCAGACTGCACATCCAGATATATCCTTGTCTCACCCTCCCTCCATCCTCCTTTCCTTACCTTTCACTATCGACACGGTGTTTAGTCTGCAGTTTCCCTTTGTCCTTCTGTGGGGCTGGGTCTTCTAGAAAGCTGTGGTCCAGACTGTCATCGGGAACAAAGTCCTCTACACTCTGTACTTTTGCAGGGGCTTCAGGGTGGGAAGGAGTGGCAGCAGCAGGATCTGCATTAGCAACAGTCATTGTAAAGCACAGGGTTCACCACAAGCAAGACAGAAATTTACAGATCTATCCTGCTCAGGGCCTCTTCAGCACACAGGCAGCAGCCACGAAGTTGGGACCTCAGCTACACAGCAAGGGAGGAGGAAGGTTATGAACAGGATACCCAAACCAGTTCAGAATCTTGCATGAAGGCCACACATGGCTCCCGTGGTTTAAGATGCACCAGGCTGACCCAGGCTCTTAAATAGTCTGAAAAACTCTCTAACATGGTGGCTGACTCTGGTCTACAGTGAACACTATGACTGACTATACCACAGCCAGATTTCATACCTATGCTGTGTGCACCGCTCCTGTGTGACGCCCCTTCATTATTCTCTTACCTTCTCCAGACTGTTCAGTTCACCCACTCACCTCCTCTTGTTTTTTCAGCTGTAACTGTCAAAGGCAGGATTTTTCACACAGTGCTTTTAGATGCTCTGTGTAACCAAAAGCTCAAGAGCTACTGCAAATAGAGACTTGCTTTAATATAGCTTATTTGTAGAGACACCATTACCCATCTTCAAGATATCAGGATGAAATCTCATGAAATTAGCACAACTAAGAAGCCTAAAGTGATTAACCTTTTCAGAATTTGCAATATTCAACCTTTTTCTTCTGCCTGGCCTGCACTTCACATCTAGGCTCTTTTCTTTTGGGTGAACAAGATTTACGTATTTTTTCCTAGATTTTGCTCTACTAGTATAGCTTTCAGATCACTTTTGCATACAAATGACACTATTACTAATGCCATAGAGTAGCGTTGGTGTAAGAAAAAACACAGCCAAAAGAATCACTATTGCAAGACTTCAAGGGAAAGTTTAAATAGCAGCTCCCATAAAAAACAAGTATTACTTTGTGACAGTGATTTTTCAACTGCTTTCCAATTAGCTAGTCCCTAGGTATGTTCCAGTAGAGGTGCAGACCCTTGGCACACTACATTAACCTAATAACACTGACAGATCAGCTTTTTCTAGCTGCCTTTTGCAACCCTCCTAAAAAGCACCCTTGAGATACCAGGACTGCAGGCCACAAGCCTAAAACAGTTCTCAAGCTAAGTAATAGATTTAAAAAAAAAAAGAAGAAAAAACCCCAAATCCCAAAGATTGTAACACTGGTAGTAGATCACTTGTCTTTTTTCTACATATCAATATGACAAAGGCTTTTTTATTGACAAGGGATTTCTAACATTTGCTCCTCCTTGCTTATTTGTTTTTTTCTGGGTAGGAAGAGTCACAAACAAACTGAAATGGGTGTACTGTGTCATACCTGGTAACAGATTCAGGATGCAGAACATTGTGTGCAGATCTAAAACTGAAAGATTTCAACGCCTGAAACTGCAAACTGTGTTCCCAGCACCTCCTCCTTTCTTTCTGTGGGTGTCTCAAGAGTACTGCGAGCTCTAGGGATTGACAGTTTGAGAGGGAAGGTATTTCCAAAGGGTGATTCAAACTATGTCATGCTAATGATTTTTAGGCAGTGCCAGCTCTGCAGCTCCAGTTAGCTTCGCAAACAAAGTGAATGTGACAGGAAAATTAAGGTCCAGATCAGTAGAAGTACATGCAACAAAACCCTTCATGCTTCTGCCCTGCAACTTCGTCTGGCAGGGGTTTGGACCAAACCCTGCTCCATTGTGTACTAGTGCTAAGGAAGAAGTCAAGGCAGGCTGCCCTCCTCCTCAGACCATCTCTGAAGGAGTATATTTCCCTGGAGGGGAATCTGCTGCAGAGCCTGGACTTCCGTGATCATTTCTGGCTGACTGCTGACTAACCTTTAAAACCAGCACTCCGCTGTTCTCCGTTAACACACAGAAGCCCCTTTGAGCTGCCAGAGTTTTGTGAAGACAGAGCTTCAAATAGCTTCTTTAACAATTTTTCTTGCTATTCAAGAGGCATATGTGCTCTTGGTAAGAAGCTGACAGTTATTTTATTAGTGTCCCCTGCGTCTTCAGTACCTCCCTCCTGAAGCACGCTACAGCCACCACCCAGGTGGCTGGACACAGTCCCCATCCAAGCCCAGCACAGAGACAAACCAAGATGCCAATCAGGAGAAAAATAGAGTGTGACAATGCAGCTCTCCCTGGACACAGGCTGCACACACTCTGGGAGCCTGTGGTCTTCAGATACCTGTCTGCTCAGCCTCTCGCAGGGAAAAAATGAAAGGAAAACTGAGAAACGCCCACAGGTGACGCCCTGCCTAGACACTGCAATCCAGCACCTACCTGGCTGGGGAGGAGAGGGGTCTGACACAGGAGACGTCCCAAACAGACGCGAAATAATGCTGCGTTTCGGTGGCGGGACTGCAGCCGGAGGTGCTGGGGAGGCTGTAGCTGGTGGAGGCGCGTGCAGTTGCTGGGCCTCGGGGGCAGGCACTGGTGAAAAAGATGGGGGGGGGTCAGGAGAGATGGTGGAGCTTGTGGAAAGCGGCTGCGGCGGTTGCGGGGTGCCAGGGCTGGAGCTGCCTGTTGATGTGGAGCTCGGAGGTACTATGGGTGACTGGGAGCCAGACGAAGGGCTTTGTCCGTTAGTTGTTAGTGGCGACGTGTGTCCTCGACTTCGGGCTTCCATCATTTCAAGGAAGCTGCAGGGAAGATAAATTGCAAATATAAGGAATGAAGAAAACATGCTCAACAGAGCACCGAGCACGATGCTGGGCTGCTTTGGCTATGTGCTGAGCTGGGAGGGTACAGGTCTGCTTTTGGTGATGCTGCGACTCCCTGGGCCACAATAAATCTGGTTCACCCATGGGAGCTAAACTCACCCTGTCTGCATTGAGGTGTGGAGAATCCCAACCTGCTTTGCTCTGCAGGATGAAACCTACATTTGCAATGCTGCTGGGAACTCCCTGGATAGACAGCCTATAACAGCATGCCAGGGCTTGAAACACAACCTCAAGTTAGTTCTTGGACATATGTCTCTAAGGGAGTAAGCATTACAGGAATGGTACATTTTTAGATTCAGCAGAAGAGATCAGAGCGTTCAAGAAAACTCACATGCTATAAAAACCTCTTCTTTCAGCCAAGAATGGATTTGAGAGGAGAATCCTTGAACATCAAAAGAAAAGAGCTATCCAGAAGGGTCACAGAGGACTGATTGCAATTATCCTTCTCACAATGTGCAGATATACAGGCAGTCTCTCCCCCTGTACACACTCCCCCTCTGTGTGGGAGGCAGGGAAGCCAAGCAGCAGAAGCTCTGAAGCAAGTTGTGGTCCTGGCTGGATTCCTGACTAGAAGAGCAACAAAGCCTGTACTGCTAGAGAGGGTGAAATGCTCTATCCTTTTCAAAAAGGAAACCAAGCCTGATCCTGCTGCAGCCTCCTTCAGCAGCCCGTTTGGTTAGCAGTCTTTTCACAAGCTCTATACAAAGAAACACTAACAGAAAGCCAGGCTTTTACTATGAAATGGTCTCAAAATAAGATCTGCTACATGCTGTACATCTGAGAGATATAAAGAGGACACCCAAATTGAAGTATCATGTATAAAATCTAGCACATGTCACCGTCTCGCCTCTTATTTCATTAAGCCTAATGAATTCGTCCACAGAGGCTCTGGGTTCAACTGCTTGCACAAGACAGACAGACTTGGTTGTGCTCCAGGCAATGAGTATGTCAAAACAGAGACTCCTCTCCCATACAGAGCATGACCTTGTCCTTCAGGGACTTGAGCCAGACAGACACCTTCACTGGAATGGCTGCTAAGCAGAAAGCAAACAGCAGGGGCTAAAAGACTCTAAACCCCCTTGAGTTATCATTTCCTATTTTAAGAAGCAACCTGATATACTTTTAAGGAACAAACTAATATACTTTGTGACCAGCAGTGTCTGGAGCCCTAGAGAACAACATCGCCAGGAAGCTGTTAGTTGAATTGGAAAACCAGCATCCTTCCTAACTAATGAACTGGCTGAAGGGGAGATAAAGGGTAGCACTAAAAAGCAGTATTAGTTAGGAGAGAAATCCTTGGTAGAGTTCCTCAGGGATTATCCTTGAGATATATTTCAGCATTTCAATGAAGCGGCACAGAGATCAGGGAAATGCTCATGAGGTTGCAAGTTGGGAGGCAGCATCAACAGAGAGGAGAACAGGGGCAAGACACAGAAAGAATCAGATGATCCTGAAAAACAGAAATGGGAAGAAATACAACAGTACAAAGGAAATAGTAATCTGCTCAAGGGCTAGGAAACAAGTGTTCTTGCTCCAAGTTCACCAAATGGCTAGGAAAGACTCGCCTCAGTCATTCCAGAAGACCAGACTAAAGGCTGCAAACGCAATGCTGCCTGGGAGGAGCAGAAAAGGAGCCTGGCTGTCACACGGCTGTCTACTGCCTGTCCCCTGAGACCACTGTCAAGGCACCTAAATTAGCGCTACACTGTGGTAGCCTCACTGATGCTTCCACCAGGATGTGAGGCAAGGCTTATGTGCTTATTCCACCCAGCAGACTGGCTCCCAGCAGAGCTGAGATCAGAGCATGAGACAGAGCATCCATTCCAGCATCCTCCCTTCCAGGGGACTAGTGGCTGGGGTGAGCTGTGCGACAACACATTCCACTGACAACGATGCATGGATTTGTCATGCATCAAAGAGAAAACATAAAGGGGTTCAACTCTTGCACCAAGCTCTGTGGAGACTGCGTCAGATTTGTTTGGAAGGCACAATGCATCACACACACCGCAAGAATACAACAGTGTATTTTCAGGGCCCCTCTGTCACTGCACTGCAGGGCCAAGCAATGGCACATCACTCCTTTCTTGCGGAGCGGGTCACCATACATGCAATTCAGCTTTCCTCAAGGCAGACTACGCAAGGCATCTGTGGTGAGGGAAAGATAAACCAAGGGTACCTGCAATTCAGCCCTTGTCCAACAAAGTGAATGCTTTGAATCCACGATGCCATGTGGCCTGAAAAGCCATCCACAAGACTTGCCTGCACAGGACGTGCAGCTCCGCAGATCCACACCAGAAGCACTGAGTGCTAAATTCTGTCATCCCTCCCCTCTGACCTTTGATTCAGGGCTCCCAGCGAGCCAAAGGCAGGATGGCTGAATAGCTCTGCTTTGTGGTACTCATTCCTCCTCCTCCCAAGCCCTACTCAGGGTTAAAGACTCCTGCCTCCCAACTGTGAAGAGAGATTAATCTCCGCTGATCTACATGCACCCCTGTTCCTGTTTATAGCAACAGCGATCCTGGCTGGAAGGCCTGCAAGCTTGGTTACTGCTGCATCCAGCATCCAAGATACTGATGCCAGCGCTGCTTGCTCTCCTGGCTGAGCTGAGCTCCCTGACCGCCTGTGTGAGCACCTAGATCACCAACGCTACATGAAAACAGAACTGAACCTCTGGGTCTCTGATCAGGATGCTGGGTCCCACCATCGAGGCAACCGGGTGACTCAGGTAGGATAAGATGATTGTACACTGAAGACTAAGGAACAAGGATCCTTATATACAAATATATACAAAGTACGTATATAGTCATTTTAGGATACAGAATATGAAGCTCAAAGAGTACTTAAAGCTGGTCCCAACAAAGCGCAGGACACTCTTTACAATATCAGGATATTTAAAGATTTACTGTACTTTGTACTACCAAAGCTGCCCATTTTGGAAACAACCTGCTTTGTTCTGGGCAAGTAGCCAGCTCCTGAGGGAAGGAGGGCTGCGACTACCACCTGTTTCTCCTGCAGAAACACAGGAATTTTAAGAGCTGGAGGGAAAAAATGCGACATAACTGAAGTATAAAGAGTGTCATCCTTCCCTCCAGCTCTGCTAGTCTGGAGACTAACACACATGCAGGCTTCTTTCGCACCTGTGCTCCTATGCCTTGCTCACCTACATTATGTGAAGGGCATAAGAACAAGAGACAGCAAGCTATTTTTAGTAGAAAGATACAATGGTTATTTGGGGACAGCACGACACAGGTTCTTACCCCAGCACAGCACCAAGGAGAGCTGTGGCACGTGTGCTTCGTGTCACCTTCCTCATCTCCAACCAGACACGTGGGCCAAGCTCTGTGCTGTGTGCCATGATACTGGGGAAATAAGGATGGTCTGATACTGGTTTTACATGGGCTGCATAAACCAGCTCTGCTGAGCTTTCATATTCATATCTTCTTCTGTGAAAGACGTGGGTGGAAAAACAGCATACACGAAAATGCTGCCAGCAAGCTCTCAGTAATTTCCAGGGTGGAGGTGTCTAAGCATCCTCCACACTTTGAAAATACTACATAATGCATGAATGCTTTCTCCGGCTTTATACACACTCTTCAGAGGCCCAAGCATGGCTGTTTTGGGAACACACCAGGCCAGATTTGCCACGTGTCTGTTTTTTCTCATATTCTATACAATCTGGCCACTGCATTCCTTGTTCTATCTTTTTTGTCAGTCCTTTGCAAAAGGACTCACTCAAAGTCTTACTGTAAAACAAGCAGCTTCATGTCCACACTAGGTGTAGTAGATCAGGTCCTATTAAAGCACAAGATGAAATCATGCTGTGACCTGAGTACACTTGTTCAGTTGGGATACAGAGATAGCAAACGTGCCACGCAAGTCCAGATGGGTTATCTGTCCTCACCCATGCAGGCTCCTTGTTTGCCTTTCAATCCTTCCATTTCAGACCAAGTACCAAGTCCACATCCTCAAAACCCCGGAATAATTCACTGTCAGTTGGACCTGCTCACAAGAGGAGAATTCTATGCAATTTTAAAGATGAACATGCTCTGTGGGAACAAAAATTCATCAGGGCCTGAGGTTACTGTTGCTCTGCTCCCAGAGCAAACAAAAAAAAGCACAAAAGGACTTGTAAGCCTCACCGTTCCTGAAATTGTCAGCGGTCATGTTCATTTACTATTGAAGACGGGAGCAGCCTGAAGCTTTTTGGCTCCTGGTTCTAACATGCTGTGATCAATTTTTCAAATGCATTTCATGTGGCAAGAAATGTTTTGGGTTATTTTATTAATTGTGAAAATGAAGATTAACAGGCCATGTGACATCAATTTAACTGGGGTTATCGAGGGTTAGATTTCCACATGTTTGTTTTGGGCTCATTAAAGGTACTAAACCTGATTCCCCCCTAAGCCCAAGTCCCTGAATGTGAAATCAATTGCCAAGCAGGGTTGAACCCTGCCGCCCAGGCCTTGGAGAGCACAGCCCCTCCCCAAGATCTCCTCAGGTTTTCCACTCGACACAAAATGGATGCAGCAGGATAACCCCCGCTCCACAACATACGGGACACGCTCCATGTTCTCCACTTCTCTAGCAAGACTGATGATGATAGGCTTAGTTGCGATTAATTCTTAATGCAGCCCCACACAAAAAACATGACCTGAAGTCCCATCTAGTACACACTGGCTCCTGATCTGTCTGATGGCAACAGTGACTCACAGCAAGCAGAAATGATAAAGGTGGGGCAAGGGGAAGAGAAAGCAAAAGTGGTTTACTTTCCTAACTGGGAATTCAGCCTTTAGCCGGTGTGATTCCGGACCTGGGCTTCAATATAGCTGAAGATATGGGAGAACAGCTCGAGCACCAGGTCCTCCTGCCAGACAGTGCTGGTGTTACTCAGCACCACGGTCTTCACAAAATTACGAGCTGTGCTGAATGTGGAAAAAACAAACAAGCAAATAAAACCCAAAAACCCAATCAATGACTTTGTAGTGAATAACGCTATCTAATGCAGGGACCGTGTCTCCCAAAAGAAGAGACCTCATCAGGAGAGCGCAAACGCCTTTCTGCAGTCACTAGTCCATCATCTTCCATACCTGGACAGTAGCACCTGGCTATCCAGGATCCCCTGACAGTGCAGATGACAGCCGTACAGCACTGCTGGGAAAGGACCCAGAAGGACTTCCGTCACGTGGCAAACCTGGGACAGGTCCTGCTGTTGCAGAAGTTGTAGCTTGGATCATACAGTATCTCAGATAATCTGAAGTTCAACTGCTTTGAAAATATTTTTACAAAGTTTGACTAACTGTTTGCATAAGAGCTCTTAAATGCAGGGAGTAAATAATCTGAAAATTCATTTCTTATGAACAATTCCTGTGAAGAAGTTGGACTTCGAGGGCTTACAGATCAAACAATCACACCGTGGTTTATAGACGACAATTTCCTGAAGCTTCTCAAAACTGAGTGTGAAAGAAGATGGGATATCTCACAAACAATAACTTAAGTATTCCTTTTGAATAACTTATACCAATCCCTAGGAAAAAAAAAAGTTAATTCAAAGAGAGTTGATTACTTAAACCTTAAAATTAATTTTGTCTTTTGATATTAAAAAAAGAGTAATACTAGAAAAAATGCAGCCAAACATAAAAACTCATGAAAACCATACATTAAATCTGCTTCTTATTAACTTTTGCAAATGTTTCCACCAGCAATTTATTCTTGAAAAAAATGAATATGCAGGAAGAGCTTCCACAATTTCTCAAAAACTATTTCTCCATGTGCACCATTCAGTGAGGGATCAGGCACGCTGAACTTAAAAAGTTTTCCTTGTGACAGAAGATAAGCTGGGTACAATTGAAGATGGAAAAATTGAGCAAATTAAGTAAAAATTCAGAAAAGAGTAAAAAAAGTCATTGCTGTTTGTTTAATAAGAATTCAGGAACTCAAAAAGGGCTGAAACGTGTTTTTAGCAGCACTGAAAATGTAAAATATGAGAAACCACAGGGAAAGTACCAGAGCAAGAGGTGTGGCAGGCAGAGAGGAGACTAAGCACGGGGAAAGAGCTGGAAGCATCTAAATGTGTCTTACACAGGCAAAGCCCAGCCAGTGGCTGCCAAGGGATGGCTTACATAAGGTGGATGAGGCAGCGTTGTGTGCCACCTCGTGTTTTCTCTGGGATCCACATTTCGGAGCAATGACGTTTTGTCCTCAGGTACCCAGCCACAGCAGGAGGAAGAGTTCTTGTTCTCTTTCTGTTCTCTGATCCAAATTTAGCATCGGTCATTGTGACAGAGCAGCTACTAGACGTGCATGGGGGTGAATGAAATAACTGAGATGTCCTAGCACTGTCACCTCGCCTTGCTCCATGGCCTGATTTTATGGCAGGAGAGCAGGAACCGCCTCGGAGGAGGTGCTGCAGCAGCCACACCACGGCCTGCAGCCCCAAGTGCCTGCAGACACCTCCCCTTGCTGCGCAATTTGTGCTGACCAGCAGCAGAACTCCAAGTACTGCCTAAATCGAAGCAACCAACACAAGGCCTTCGCATCTGCCAAGGGTCAACAGGTCACACTGCACCAACGCACATGCTGTATGTAACAAGGCAAGTGTCAGAGGACAATGCACCAGGTGCTCATTTTGACATCCACCGCATTAGCATGTTAAACATGATAATCCCAAAATGATGGGCATCTGACAAACATGGATGCAAGGACGTTCCCAAGCCCTAATGAGCACTGCAGACTTGCCTCACAATTGCAAGCTCTAATTCCCACCACATACTGTCGTTGTGTCCACAGATACTCTGTTCACCAGCCTAAGCTGTTTATTAAGAATCGGAACTTTATCCAAACCTGAGGTCTCTGCCATATGAGTGTGGTTATTTATTTAAATCGGGACTTTGGCTAAAGGACTTGAGCCTGAAGAGCTCCCGCAGGGATGAAAAATGAACATAGG
Source organism: Fulmarus glacialis (assembly GCF_000690835.1). Lineage (NCBI taxonomy): Eukaryota > Metazoa > Chordata > Aves > Procellariiformes > Procellariidae > Fulmarus > Fulmarus glacialis. The sequence continues at coordinate 34,873 of NW_009217407.1, forward strand.
AAGAGTATAATTTTCAGCTCTGGGGTGGAAGTAACCCCTCAGCAGCTCATCTGTTTCAGAGAGGTGCCGCTGAAACAAACAGACTCTTCGTTTCTACCTGGCGTGCAGAGAAAAACCTCAAAAATCCTAAAATAGCACTCTATTTTAGTCAGTGTGATCAAAGTACTCAGACATGTCATGGCCCAGTGCTTTTCTTTTGGGATCAGTGGCTGAAGGCAGGAAGCATCCAGTGATATTTTAAAGACCTTTCTATAAAGAAGTGTTAGTTTCTGAAAGCAAAGAACATTGGTCTCAGTACACAGACATAAATGTGTAGTAGCCGAAGTGAAAGCAGAAGTTGGCCAGCTGCATAAAAATGTCAGTTTATTTGCTAAACCATAATCCTAGGAAAAATTCTCGCTTTTAACATTTTAACAATTCTTCTTCTGTCAGGTACCATGGCTAAGGTATTTCTTATGCCATGTTAAGCCAATTATGCAGCCTAATAGTGTAATTAGCCACCTGCAGTGCAAGCCCTCCGCAGCAGCTGAGCAGCAGTACTTTGCTACAGCACACTGCTCTGCAGCGCAGGAGAAGAGCAGCTACTCTGCCCGGCCAGGTGGTGGGCATCTATCTTCAGGTCCACACACCCCATCTCCTGCTCTTTCTGTGCTCACGAGCTGGTTTGGATAACGACAGGGCACTGACACGTGGGTCAAATGTTTATCTGGCTTTGGAGTTTCTGCAGATGACTCAGGGGCTTCTACTTGAGGTGATGCTAGCCACCACTGACTGCACCAAAAGCTCCTGTGAGCTTGCAAAAGGCAAAAACGTGCCTTTTGACTTGTTACTGCACAGTGCCTAGAGCAATGGGACCAGTCTGGCCCTAGGATTCTGGATGCTACCACATTACAAATGACACTCTTTAGTAACCACA